>NC_057804.1:238606939-238622256 GCF_018294505.1 Triticum aestivum
AGAGTACAAACATTCGCGACATGTACACATAAATATTTAAAGGCCCACGGCCCGAGTTCATTACACCCAGAACCCCCAGTTGCTGGGTGGACCTGCTACCTACCAAATCCTACTAAGACATCTCAGGCATCTCCAGCGCCACGTCGCGACGTCGACGGTTCTCCCCTGGCGGCCTCCGGGTACAGCGAGGTACCGGTGTCCTCCTCGGCACCCCCATCGCGGTAGATGCCTGTCTCTTTGGAGCTCCCCTCCGGTCATGGAGAAGCAGGCCGTAGTCATCGCCGGCCACGACCCCACCGTCCTCCGCCCGCTCGGGGTGGAACTCGTCGTGGAAGGCAAACTCGGCGATGTAGCTGGACCAGGAGGCAATCCGGCCGGCTTGCTCCTGCAATAGCTGCTCCAAGCCGGCCCGCTGGCCCATCAAGGCGTCCAGTTGCAGGTCCATATGCCAAGACAGCACGAACCGGAGCGCCATCTCAGCACTGGCACGAGCGGCGGAGATGCGCCACTCGTGAAGCCGGTTCGGCCCCATCTCCAGCCAACGCGCTAGCCGCGTGGAGCTGTTCGGCTCGACGGAGCCCGGCCAAAGGGCCATCGTCATCGTCGTGCCGTTCCTCGGACAGCCGCCCCATCTGCTCCCTTAGGACCCGCAGGCGGGCCTCGGACGCAGTAATGATTTCCGGGAAGGTCCACGCCACCTATGGGTCCGTCTCGGATCCGACCACTCCCGTCGGGTGGCGCTGAAAGCGGACAGGTTCCTCTGCCAGCCGATGCGTCTCCAAGAAGGCCCCCGCCAGAAAGCGAAGCATGTCAGGAAAAAGGACAACAAGGACAAAAAGCCGGATCCTAACCCGGCAAAATGCAAGAAAAGCATTTACTGGAGAAGGACTTTTCCAAGTGCTGCGCTTCAAGCAACATACCGCGCTGCTCCCGATCGATGGTGCGGTCGCGCTCCTGGAGCGCCTTCTCCAGGTCGGCCGCCTTGGCAAGGGCCGCCTTCAACTCGGTGTCCTTGTCATCAGTCACCTTCTCGGCCGCCTCACGACCACGGGCCTCATCCTGAGGGGCCCCCTCTGCCGTGGCAGCCTGCTCCCTCAGGCGCTCCACCTCGGCCTGGGGTCGGCCCTTGTCGTCGGCCAGCCTGCTGCAATGCTGGTTCGCCTCGACTAGGGCCTGCTGCACCTCCACCACCTTGGTGGCCTCCGCCTTAAGGAGCTCCACCTTGGCCTCGAGGCGGCTCTTATGGCCCGCCAGCTGCTACCGCAGCTGGTTGGCCTCATCAAGTGACCGCCGGGCCGCTGCCGCCTCCGCCCTTGATTGCGCCACCTCGGCGCCAAGGCGGCCGGTGTCGGCAACAAGCCGGTCATAGTGATGACCAGCCCGGAGCAGCCGAGTCTGCCGGGACAACACCTCGGCTGCAAAAAGGAATATTCAGAAAAGAAAAAAGCAAGACTTAAGATTTGGCCCAACTGTTACACAGTTGGCCCGAATCTCGAGGGCTACACCTAGTGGGTGCGCTAGCGCGCCCCCACTAGAAAAGAGCATGAAGATACCTGCAGCAATGCGGAGCTCCTCCTCCTTGGCGGCGAGCTGCTCCTTAAGCTCCCCGTATTCGCCCAGGAGGCGGTTGAAGACGCCGACCCGGTAGGCGTCGAGTTGCTGAAGAAAGCAGTAATCAAAACAAGGACAACATTCTAAAGATTCGACCCAACTACTACATAGTGGGCCCGAACCTCGGGGACTACACCCAGTGGGTGCGCTGGCGCGCTCCCACAAAGAAGAAGTTGCAAAAGAAGCTTACCAGCACGGCGCGGTCCAGGTCCCGCGTCCGCTCCACCTCGGCCTGGGCGAAGGCCTCCATCCGGTCCGTCCGACTGCGCAGACGGCGGCTAACGGCGTCCATCACCGCCTCCTCCTAAGTCTGAGGTCCGAAGACCACGACGCCCCTGCTGCGCGCCGGCTGCGGTGCGACGGCCCAACGCCCTCCCTGCCGGGGCACCAAAGTGTGCTCCCCACTGGCAGCTCCCGACGTGGCCAGCACCTCTTCCAACGCCCTCTCTGGCATCGTCAACGACCCAGATGCCAGGACGTCCTGCGTCACCGCCACCGGTCCAGATGCCGAGATAGCCTGCTGCACCACCACCGGCCCAGCTGCCAGGGTGGCCTGCGGCACCTCCACCCACGGCGCCTCCTCTGACACCGGCGGCGTCCGTGGCGCCGCTGCCTGCGGCGCCTCCTCCAAGACGGCGCCACCGCCGCCTCCGTTGGGTCCCGCCGGCTCAACAACGTCGACCCGCGGTGGGGTGTCGTCCTCCACCTCCATGACCTCCTAGTCGAGGATCACCACCTCAACCCGGCCTCCATGGCCTCGCTCCCTCACCGACGACGGCTTGAAGACCGTCGCCGCCACCACCGAGCCCTCTGGCATCTCGTGCCATGCTGGCTCCTAGCCGGCTCGTGCCCATGCTGCAGCGGCGTCGGTCCAAGCCTGGACCGACGCCGCCTGAACTCCACCCCGGCCCTGTTCCTGTCCCGCCAGGCCAGGCCCTCGGCGTCGGTCGGGTCCAGGACAAGGTCCGGGTCGGCCCGCTCCTCCTCCTTGACCTGGTCGACGGGGTCGGACCGGCTCCTGCGGAACGCAGCCTCCTCGGCGGCCGCGGCATCCGCCGCTTCCCTCGCCAGCGCGATCGGCGACCTAAAGAAGAGGACAGAATGAGCAAAAGCAAAGCCAGCTCGACCGTTTGGACGCGTACAGAAGAACAAACTTACCTTGTCAAGGCCGGGACGGGGGCCGGCCTCCCATGCCCGGCGCCACGCTTCCTCTTGGCCGGCCTCCCGCTCTCGGCCGGGTCCGCCGCGCGCTTCGGGGCCCAGGGCCGCGGCGTGACGCTGTCCTTCCCGTGCGGGCGGCTCGGCGCCGCCCCATGAGGTGACCCGGCCCCGCTTGCGTCGCCGCCTCCCCCGCCCGGCGCCACTACACCAAACAACTAGCATCAGCATCGCTCACACCGTGCCGCGATCAACAACTCGAGAAACACAAAGGAAAAGACAAGACTTACCCGCACGACGCCTAGCGCCGACGTCGACCTCGTCCTCCCCACCGTGGGCCATAGGCTCCTCCGACACCGCCATCACCACCTGCGACGGAGCCCGGGCGTAAGGATGTCGGATAGCATTCAGAAGCACCTCCCGCGTCGCGTTAGGGCGAACTAGGAGATGCACAGCATCAAAGTAAGGAGACCAAACACTCACTAGTGGCGCCGGATTCGACTCGCTGTACGACACCTTGCCGAACCGCCAGTCCTCCCCAAGGTTGTTGAGGGAGTCCTGGACTAGGGGGTGTCCGGATAGGCGAACTATCATCATCGGACGGACTCCAAGACTATGAAGATACAAGATTGAAGACTTCATCCCGTGTCCAGATGGGACTTTCCTTGGCGTGGAAGGCAAGCTTGGCGATACAGATATGTAGATCTCCTACCATTGTAACCGACTCTGTGTAACCCTAGCCCTCTCCGATGTCTATATAAACCGGATGGCTTTAGTCCGTAGGACGAACAACAATCATACCATAGGCTAGCTTCTAGGGTTTAGCCTCCTTGATCTCGTGGTAGATCTACTCTTGTAACACACATCATCATTATTAATCAAGCAGGACGTAGGGTTTTACCTCCATCAAGAGGGCCCGAACCTGGGTAAAACATCGTGTCCCTTGTCTCCTGTTACCATCCACCTAGACGCACAATTCGGGACCCCCTACCCGAGATCCGTCGGTTTTGACACCGAAATTGGTGTTTTCATTGAGAGTTCCTCTGTGTCATCACTAATAGGCTCGATGGCTTTTTCGATCATCAACAATGACGCAGTCCAGGGTGAGACCTTCCTCCCAGGACAGATCTTCGTATTCGGTGACTTTGCACTGCGGGCCAATTCGCTTGGCCATCTGGAGCAGATCGAAAGCTATGCCCCTGGCCGTCAGGTCAGATTTGGAAGTTTGAACTTCACGGTTGACATCCACGGGGACTTGATCTTCGATGGATTCGAGCCACAGCCAAGCGCGCCGCACTGTCACGACGGGCATGATTTAGCTCTGCAGCCGGACAGTACCCTGGAGGCCGCACTCGAGCCCACTCTGATCTTCAATTCGGAGCCGGCTGCGCAGATCGAGGATGGTTGGCTAGACACCGCCTCGGGGGCTGCAACCTCTACGGCGATAGAGCCGAACACTGACCTTGTCCCTCATGAAGCTCGTGACTCCGAGGTGCCGGACTCCTTGCCGGACTCCGAACCTCCCGCGCCCCCTCCAATCGAATCCGATTGGGCACCGGTCATGGAGTTCACCGCTGCGGACATCTTTCAACACTCACCTTTCGGCGACATCTTGAGTTCGCTAAAGTATCTCTCGTTATCAGGAGAGCCCTGGCCGGGCTGCGGTCAGGATGGTTGGGATGCAGACGACGAAGAAATTCAAAGCCCACCGACCACCCACTTAGTAGCCACTATCGACGATCTAACCGACATGCTAGACTACGACTCCGAAGACATCGACGGTATGGACGACGATGCCGGAGACGACCAAGAACCAGCGCCTACCGGGCACTGGAAAGCGACCTCATCATATGACATATACATGGTGGCTATCCCAAAGGATGGGAATGGCGAAGGAACAGCGGAGGATGACCCCTCCAAGAAACAGCCCAAGCGCCGGCGTCAGCGTCAGCGGCGCCGCTCTAAATCCCGCCACAGCAAGAATGAAGATTCAGGCACCGGAGATAATAACACCCCAGACAGTGCCGAAGACAACCCACTCTAGCAAGATTCAGCACAGGAGGACGGAGACGCCAACCCTCATAAGAGAGCGGCAGAAGAAGAGGTAGACGATTATATGCCTCCCTCCAAAGACGAGGCAAGCCTCGACGATGAGGAATTCGTCGTGCCTGAGGATCCCGTCGAACAAGAGCGTTTTAAACGCAGGCTTATGGCCACGGCGAACAGCCTCAAGAAAAAGCAGCAACAGCTTAGAGCTGATCAAGATCTGCTAGCCGACAGATGGACTGAAGTCCTCGCAGCCAAAGAGCATGAGCTCGAACGCCCCACCAAAAGCTACCCTAAACGCAAGCTGCTCCCCCGATTAGAGGAGGAGGCGTATGAACCTACATCACCAGCAGACAATATGGCTGACCGACCACCCCGTGGTCGCGACAGAGAGGCCTCTAGGCCCTTCACTAGAACCATACCCCGGCATCGCTCGAAAAGCACAAGGCCACAAGGGAACGCTCTGGACTTGCGAGATATATTGGAGGATAAGGCAAGACAAGCAAGATCGATCTATGGATCGCGTGGGCGCCCCATGATACGTGACGACAACCGTCGCACCGGACACAGTTAGTCCGGCCGGGCCGAACAAAATAGACAAAGCTCTTTTGAGCTCCGTTGTGATATCGCCCAGTACAGAGGCGCCGCACACCCACTATGGTTCACAGATGAAGTAGTGGATCATCAAATCCCCGAAGGGTTTAAACCCGTCAATATTGAATCTTACGATGGCACAACAGACCCCGCGGTTTGGATCGAAGACTATCTCCTCCACATCCACATGGCCCGTGGTGACGATCTTCACGCCATCAAATATCTCCCACTCAAACTTAATGGACCAGCCCGACATTGGCTTAACAGCTTGCCAGCAGAGTCAATCGGGAGTTGGGAAGACCTGGAAGCCGCATTCCTCGATAACTTCCAAGGCACGTATGTGCGACCACCAGACGCTGATGACCTAAGTCACATAATTCAGTAGCCAGACGAATCGGCCAGACAATTCTGGACACGGTTCTTAACCAAGAAAAACCAAATCGTCGATTGTCTGGATGCGGAGGCCCTCGCGGCCTTCAAACATAACATCCGCGACAAGTGGCTTTCCCGGCACCTGGGACAGGAAAAGCCGAAATCCATGGCAGCCCTCACATCACTAATGACCCGCTTCTGCGCGGGTGAGGACAGCTGGCTAGCACGCAGCAACAACCTCAGCAAAAATTCTGGCAGTCCCGATTTCAAGGACCGTAATGGCAGGTCGCGTCGCAACAAAAACAAACGCCACATTAACAGCGATAATAGTGAAGATACGACAGTCAATGCCGGATTCAGAGGCTCTAAACCCGGTCAGCGGAAAAAGCCATTCAAAAGAACTACTCCGGGTCCGTCCAATTTGGACCGAATACTTGACCGCTCGTGCCAGATACACGGCACCCCCGAAAAGCCAGCCAACCACACCAACAGGGACTGTTGGGTATTCAAGCAGGAAGGCAAGTTAATTGCCGAAAACAATTACAAGGGGCTGCATAGCGATGACGAGGAAGAGACCCGACCGCCGAACAATAGAGGGCAGAAGGGTTTCCCCCTGTAGGTGCGGACGGTGAACATGATATACGCAACGCACATACCCAAAAGGGAGCGGAAGCGTGCACTCAGGGACGTATACGCGATGGAGCCAGTTGCCCCGAAGTTCAATCCATGGTCCTCCTGCCCGATCACTTTTGACCGAAGGGACCATCCCACCAGCATCAGCCATGGCAGATTTGCTGCATTTGTTTTAGACCCAATTGTCAATGGATTTCACCTCACCAGAGTCCTGATGGATGGCGACAGCAGCCTGAATCTGCTTTATCAGGATATAGTGCGCAAAATGGGCATAGACCCCTCAAGGATTAAACCTACCAAGACGACCTTTAAAGGCATCATACCAGGTGTAGAAGCCAATTGTACAGGCTCAGTTACACTGGAATTGGTCTTCGGATCCCCGGATAACTTCCAAAGCGAGGAGTTAATCTTCGACATAGTTCCGCTCCGCAGCGGCTATCTTGCTCTGCTCGGACGTACCGCGTTCGCAAAGTTCAACGCGGTGCCGCACTACGCATACCTCAAGCTCAAGATGCCAGGCCCTCGAGGAGTCATCACGGTCAACAGAAACACTGAACGCTCTCTCTGAACGGAGGAACACACAGCGGCTCTCGCGGCAGAAGTACAGTGCAGCCTCTTAAGGCAATTCTCGAGTCCGGCCGTTAAGCGACCGGACACAGCTAAACGCGCCTGGAGTAACCTACAACAAGACCACCTGGCACGTTCCAAGCACGCATAGCAGTGCGGCCCCAACCCCAGCCCCTGCAAAACGTCAAGACAGGTCCTTCGCGTACACCATTACGCTCTGAAGATACCATGGGCATGGGGAGAGGGGCACGACCACGATAGGCCCAGAATGCGGCTCAACCACACCAGGGGCTCTCAAGTGTGTCGTTCTTTTTTTCTTTTTCCTTTTTATTTTTACCCACAGGACTCCGTTCGTCAGAGGCCCTGTCCGGTAGCAGACCTGCCGAACTCACGATGCAACAGCCAGGGAAGGAGAAAGGCTACAACGAATATCCAGGTGGTCTCCATTACGAGCATTAAATCTGTTTTATGCACCATTCCGCAGCCTACCCCTGGAGGTGGACATGTTTAATAGTCCCACCCCTTGCTTATTGCACCATTTGTATCGTTCTGCATTTACAGCAGTTTTTCTTGAATAAGTAATGCAGCACCTTTTTGCTTCCAATTGCATTTCTTTCTTATACATATGTTCATTTATGACCTGTTGCATCCGTACATTTTGGTATGGCTAAATACACCAGGGGCTTATGTTTCCCGCATCATGGTGTGATAAGTCCGAACACTTTCACAAGTGCGGCACCCTGAACTTATAGCATTATATGCATCGGCTCCGAATCATGTCTTGGGTCAATAGTTGGGTTTGCCCGGCTCCCATGTTTTGGTACCTTACGTTCCATTGTATCGGCTAAGGTAGCACTGGGAGAACCACTGCGATTGTGCCCCAGTTGAGCTGGGCGAGCGCCTCAGTGGAGAAAGCTAAAACTGACCGTCATGATGAGGTGAGAGCCGGTCGCTGTTCGAGAGGTTTTTTGCGAGTCCTTAAAGACTTATGCCGCTTAGAGCAAGGAGCCAGCTTTGTCCGGCCCAGGCGTGGATAGCGCCCCAAATTCGGCCTTCCGAAGACTAGGGGCTTCGCCGAAATTTAAAATTATAGAATTCTATGGCTAAGTGAGAGTGTTCAAGCATTATAAGTCCGGTTGCCTTGTTCGTTGTGTTGAGCGCCTCCCTAGATGGACCCAAAAATGGGAACACGAGTGCTCAAGTTTATCCCAAACACCCCAGCACTCGTGGCATGGGGGCTGAAGCCGACGACTTGCCATCTCTCAGATTTGATAAACAGCCGCACAGAAGGTAATATTTTAAATTAACAAGCGTTGCTTAGCGCATATGAACTAAGTTTTCAGCGCACAGGATAACAAAATGCGAGTCTACTCAAATATTACATCTTTGGAGCACTCACCCGCAATAGTGCGGGCACCCTTCAGCACAGTTCTATAATACATCTCGGGAGTACGATACTCCTTGCCCAGCGGTGGCGCGTCCGTCACAAGCTTCTCAGCATCCATCGTGCCCCAGTGCACCTTTGCGCGGGCAAGGGCCCGACGGGCACCTTCAATACAGGCGGAGTGCTTGATGACTTCAACCCATGGACACGAATCCACCAGCCGCCGCACCAGGCCGAAGTAGCTCCCAGGCATGGCCTCCTTCAGCCACAGCCGAACTATGAGGCCCTTCATGGCCTGTTCGGCCGCCTTGTGGAGCTCGACCAGCTGCTTCAGCTGGTCGCTAAGGGGCACCGGATGTCCGTCCTCAGCATACTGAGACAAGAAGACCTTCTCCGTCGAGCTCCCCTCCTCGGCCCGGTAGAACGCGGCAGCATCGGACACACTGCGAGGAAGATCTGCGAACGCTCCTGGAGAGCTCCGAATTCGGGTAAGCAACAGGTAATTAACACTCACATGCTTACTTTGCATGAAAAATGCCTTACCCGCTGCTATTTTCTTCAACGCCTCGATTTCTTGGATGGCCTTGTAGGCTTCGTCCTTAGCAGCTTTGGCACTCTCAAGAGCTGTTGCAAGCTCAGACTCTCGAGTCTTCGAGTCACGCTCCAGGCTCTCATGTTTTTTCACGAGATCCTGGAGCTCTTGCTGTACCTCCGCCACCCGCGCCTCCTGCTTCTCTCGCTCGGTGCGCTCCACGGCCGCATTACGTTCGGCCGCGGCCACCACCTCCTTCAGGGTAGCCACCTCGTTAGTGGCCCCCGCAATACCCACGTTATCCTTGTCATTCTTTTTGCAACCAAAATCCTTTTCTGTAAGGTACAATTTTAATAAGGTCTTACTTACCTTCCTTGTCCTCGAGCTGCTTCTTGTCACGGCCGAGCTCGTTCTCAGACCGCTCGAGGCTTTGCTTCAAAGTATTGAACTCCGCAGTCAGTGCGGCAGAGGTCAGCAGCGCAGCCTGCAATCCCATATTGACATATTTTTTATGACTCCTGCGTATATATTTTTAGATCCTCAGTCCGACTTTTCTTTCCGAACACCGAACCGAGCATCAGGGGCTACTGTCTATGCGGTACTATTTTACATATATCAAAATTCTTACCTCAAAGCCTGTTAGAAGGCTGCTGCAGGCTTCGGTTAGCCCGCTCTTGGTGAGCTGAACCTTCTGAATCACTGCACTCATAATAGTGCGGTGTTCCTCTTGGATGGAGGCGCCATTGAGCACCTCCAGCTAGCTATCTGGTGCCTCCGGTTGGACGGAGGCTGCCGGCGTCATGGTCTTGCCCTTCTTACGAAGGGGCCGCCCGCCGGACTCCGGAGCCACTATGGGTTCCGGGGCCGAGTCCGGTGCAAAGTCCGGGAGGTTGTCCTGCGACACCTCCGGGGCCACCTCCTCCTGGCGGGTCCCTTCCCGGGATCCCACCTCGGCATCGTCCGCATCACGGGGGGTGGAGGCGGTCGGAAGAGAATCCATATCCGACGCACCTAAGGACCCACTCGACGAAGTGGGAAGATCATCCTTGGGCGGACTGCAGGGTTGTATGCGGCATTAGAAAGACATTGTGTGGCAAAAAAGAAAAACCATGAAGTTATTCGGGAGTCCGGATACTTACGATCTCGCCAGGGGCTTGGCCCTTGGAGGCCAGTCCTCATCGTCGTCACTGACATTGGCAGAGCAATCCGGGGAAAGAGTTCTTCCCTTCATGGACCCTTCGGCCTCCCTCGTTGGGGAGGCCTTCCTTTTCCTTCCTCCCCCCACCGGGGGAGAGGCTTTCTTCTTCTCCTCCTCACCTTTGTGAGAGGAGTCGGCCTCGGAGTCGTCATCTGATAACACCTGAAAACGGGAACTCTTCCGAGTGCCCGTGGCCTTCTTCTTGGCCTTCTTCTCCAGCACCACGTGGTGTGACGGAGCCAGCAGCCCCGTTAGGCGGGCGTCCGCTGGGTCCTCTGGCAATGGGGCCGGACAGATAGTCTGTTCGTCCTTCGTCAGCCAGTCCTGCCAAAGGAAAGGGAGTTTAGATCCCGCATAGAGTCAAACTATGGAAAACAAGCGTCCCGTAAAGGAAAAAATCGCTTACCTCGTCAGCCGGACGCTGCGAGCTGAATCCGTGATCTTCGGTAGCGGATGCGGCAGCCTCGGCGCCTTGAACAGCACCTTCCAGACATCTTCGTACGTAGTGTCAAAGAGCCCGCTCAAAGTCTGGTGCTGCGCCGGATCGAACTCCCACATGTTGAAGCCCCGTCGTTGGCACCGGAGGATCTGGCGGATGAGCATGACCTGGACTACGTTGACAAGCTTCAGCTTCTTGTCCACTAGCTTTTGTATGCAGGCTTGGAGTCCGGTCAGCTCCTCCGAATCACCCCATGTCCGGCCGCTCTCTTTCCAGGAGGTGAGCCGTGTGGGGATGCCAGATCTGAATTCGGGGGCCGCTGCCCATTCGGGGTCATGCAGCTCGGTGATGTAGAACCACCCCGATTGCCACCCCTTAATGGTTTCCACGAAAATGCCCTCAAGCCAAGTAACGTTGGACATCCTCCCCACCATGGCGCCTCCGCACTCCGCTTGGCTGGCCTTCACAACCTTCTGTTTGACACTGAAGGTCTTGAGCCACAAGCCGAAGTGGGGCTGGATGCAGAGGAAGGCCTCACACACGATGATAAACGCCGAGATGTTGAGGATGATATTCGGGGCAGATCATGGAAATCCAGGCCGTAGTAGAACATGAGCCCCCGGACAAAGGGATGGAGTGGGAAGCCCAGGCCGTGGAGGAAATGGGTAAGAAATACTACCCTCTCATGGGGCCTGGCGGTGGGGATGAGCTCTCCCTCGTCGGGGAGCCGATGCGCGATGTTGCTGGATAAATATCTGGCGCTGCGCAGCTTATGGATGTGCCCCTCCATGACGGAGGAGGCCATCCACTTGCCTCCCGCTCCGGACATAGTTGGAGAAGGTTGAGGTGAGATGTGCGGACTAGGGTGCTGGAGCTCGAGTTCGCGGATATGGATAAGCCAAGGAGGAAGAAGGCGCAGGTAAAAGGGTTGGATCTTTATCCCCTTATATGGGCGGACAAAAACATGAGTCCCCACCGGCCTGATAAAACTCGCTTATCTCCCAAGCGCCGCAATCAATGGCGCGTTTGGGTTACCCACGTCCATATTGATGGGAATTCCGGAATAAGGGGAACACGATCTCTGCTTCGACAAGACGTGCCAAGGAAACCGCTTCGCTAAACACGCTGAGGTGGTACAATAAAAACAATTTGAGTAAAGGCTTGGTAGCGGTGTGACTTCACGCCACCAAATACGTCAGCAGATTGAACTTGTATTATTCTCTCTACGATGGTACGTGGAATTTATTTTGCAGAGCCGGACACTATCCTGGTGTTCACAATCTTCAACAAATTATTCGGAGGAAGAACCCGCCTTGCAATGCCGAAGACAATATGCGCGCCGGACTCGTCGTCATTGAAGCCTGGTTTAGGGGCTACTGAGGGAGTCCTGGACTAGGGGGTGTCCGGATAGGCGAACTATGATCATCGGCCGGACTCCAAGACTATGAAGATACAAGATTGAAGACTTCGTCCCGTGTCCGGATGGGACTTTCCTTGGCGTGGAAGGCAAGCTTGGCGATACGGATATGTAGATCTCCTACCATTGTAACCGACTCTGTGTAACCCTAGCCCTCTTCGGTGCCTATATAAACCGGATGGCTTTAGTCCGTAGGACGAACAACAATCATACCATAGGCTAGCTTCTAGGGTTTAGCCTCCTTGATCTCATGGTAGATCTACTCTTGTAACACACATCATCATTATTAATCAAGCAGGACGTAGGGTTTTACCTCCATCAAGAGGGCCCGAACCTGGGTAAAACATCGTGTCCCTTGTCTCCTGTTACCATCCTCCTAGACGCACAGTTCGGGACCCCCTACCCGAGATCCGCCAGTTTTGACACCGACAGTTGTCCTTGGAGATATCGTTCACTCGACACGCGATTTGCTCCGCCGACAGGTGCGCCGTCCCCATACAATTGGGGTCTTGGAGAACAGCCATCTCGCCGATGAGGTAGGAGCACCTCTACAGCGGGAGAACCCGTCGCATAATGAACACGGCGATGAGGTCGTTGCCGATGAGCCCCTCGTGCGTCCCCATCACTGCCACCCGCTCGCAGAGATTGAGAATCTCCTGCCACGGGCGCCTGGGGGAGTAGCCCCAGTTCATCTTTGCCCACGGCGGCGCGATGGCGAAGGTCGGAAGATTGATGCAGTCCGCACCCAAGTTGCGGACGTAGAAGAAGGAGTTCTGCCATTTCTTGGCAGAATCCTCTAGCGGAATCTTGGGGCAGTCCGCCCCCGACCGCTTTGAGATGACGGCGGCCCCGCAGTCGGCGAACTTTTCGGCCGTCGGTCCCTGTTGCTTCCGGGAGAAGAAGCGCGCCCAGAGGTCGATCGTAGGCTCGATCCCCAGATACCCCTCGCAGAGGGTGAGGAAGCCCGAAAGCTGGACGCCGGCGCCGGCGCCGAGATGGTGAGGCTGGAACCCGAAGAACTCCAAGAACATGCGGAAGAAGGTGCTCGCCGGCAACCCAAATCTGTGCTCGAAATGCGTGAGGAAGACCACACGCTCCATCCCCTAGGGCTGTGGCCTCTGCACGCTGCACGACAGGCGGACGGTGACATCTGACTCCCGCGACAAGCGCCCGGACGCGCGAGGATCGGTGATGTCCTCGATGGTGACGTTCTAGCCCATCCAAGAGCCCGACGGTAGCGCCATCGATGAAGCCAAGAGAGGAAGAAAGAACATGGACGACGGCGAAGTTCTGCTCGAAGCAACGGGCGTCACAGTGCGGCGGTCGCAAGAAGCAGAGCAAGAGCGAAGGGGCAGGAGGGGCGAGTGAAAATAATGTCCGCGCCTCCCTCCCTTGCTCCCAATTTATAGCCCTCGGTTTGAACGTGGGGGAGTGGGATCGTCTGTGCTCGCCTTTCCCACTACCCCGCAATAAGTGCACACATGCGCATGCAATAACTGCCCGGGGAAGAGCAACCGGCCCCCGGGCGCTGCAATAAATCTGCGCGCGTGGGCCAAGGGCGCGCGGCGGCGGGCCCCAGCCCGTCGCCCAGTCCCATCACCCGCGTGGCCTGTTAGGCCCCTCCAACTTCCAGGCACCATGTGGCGCCCGCGTGAAGCCCGAGGGATTGCCCCAACATTCGATGGACTCCTCGGTTCCCGCCACCACCGGGATGCCACGATCCGGTTTCTGAAAAAAATGGCACACAGTGGGTGTTGCTGGACCCGGCGCTCTCAGAATTCGCCTTGCTTAAAGGGGAAACTCCAAAGGCTCACTCATCCGAAGACGGAGGCCCTTCATAGCTTTCGGGACTACTTTCGGGGGGATGAACCCCTGGCAGGCAATGGAACCCGGATCCTTTTCAAAAACAACGGGGCCAGTGTCGCCCCTCAAGCCGGCACACGCTTGGCCTGGTCGCTCGACCCGGACAAACCCCGCAACCCGGCCGAACTCTCTGACCCGGCCAGGCACCTCGACTCGGCCTCAACAACTAGTACAAGACAGCCGAACCCGGCGCGACCAAGGGTTCCTCAACAAGCCAGCTCCACCCATGGCATACTCTGCAACCCAGCCACGTGTCAGCTCCCGTCCCATCCAGGCCGTACGATGGGACGAGTCTTCAGCCACTGATGACCAAGGCAACAGTGCCCCGCCCATGCCTCTGGTCAGTCGGAGCGTGGCAACAGTGCCTGACACCTACCCGCTGACCAGGGCCGGCGTGGCTACAGTGCCCCCATCATCACCACTAACGACAGCAAGAGGCGACCTAACGGAGCGCCACTGTACACGACTCGACTCGGCCACGCCCTGACGATTGACAAGACGGCGCACAGTCCTCCTAGGCATGCGGGGCCCGCACCTAGGGGAACCTAGCGAACCACCGGCCCCCTGCAGGCCCCAGCCCGGGTCCCCAGACACCGACAACCCAGACCCACCAACTTGTAACATTACCATTGTATCCTTGGGGGTTGGCCAGTAAAACCCCCCAGGAGCCCACGCATACAGGGGCAGGTAGAGAAGTAAGCAAGCAGGAAAGCATAGAGGAACTAGCCATAAAACAGTAACATCCACCCGGGGAGAAGGAGGAGCCTAAGCCTTGGCCAGCCTTCCTTCCTCCTCCATATAGCTCTAGGAGCAACCTAGTACTGTCGCACATCAAACTACACTCGGCAGGACTTGGGGTGTTATCTCTCCAGAGAGCCCTGAACCTGGGTATGTCTTGCGTCCCGTGCTCGCTCATGCCAACCCCTCCTCTGGAGCCTACCGGTTCCCTCAAGGCTCCTCCTCTCTTTAGCCATCCCATGGCATCTGCCGTGCACCCACCACTACAAGGGGGAGGAGAGCCGTGACCCCCCTCCCCACCCCTTGCGAGGTCGAGCTTAGAACGAGCCGGAGCAGGCGGCGACACGGCGTGCCGTGGCGCTGCATGCGGAGGCGAGTCCGTCACACCCCGTCACCCCCTGTCTATCTTAGGGTTGTGGCTCTGGGGTTGCGAGCGTTGTTTGGATCGAAAACAGAATAACCGCACTGCGCCTGTCAACCAAGCGCACTCCATGTGTTAGCGTGAGGCCAAGCTGGGGGGAAGGGGATCGTGACCCCCCCTCTTCACCCCTTGTGAGGCCGAGCCTGGAACGAGCCGGAGCAAGCGGCGATGTGGCGTGCCGCGGCGCCGCATGCGGAGGCGAGTCCGTCACACCCCGTCGCCCCCTTGTCTATCTTAGGGGTGTGGCTCCGGGGTTGTGCGTGTTGTTTGGATGGAAAATATAATAACAACACTGCTCCTGTCAACTAAGTGCACTTCGTGTGTTAGCGCGAGGCCGAGCAGGA
>NC_057804.1:238622456-238634717 GCF_018294505.1 Triticum aestivum
ACCCCCTGCGAGGCCGAGCCTGGAATGAGCCAGAGTAGGCGGCGATGCTACGTGTCACGCTGCCGCATGTGGAGGCGACTCCGTCACACCACTTCGCCCCCTGTCTATGTTAGGGGTGTGGCTGTCAGGACCCCGACTCAATGCCACACTGATCTAGCATGTAACACCTCATATCACTTTGCGGCCTCACGCACGGTATTCCCATGGGTGTCGCCTTACCAGGCCCAGGACCGTTTGCGCCTTTTGGCACACGTATATGATAGTGTCGCTAGCATCCATATGACAAGGAGCCCCGACTGACATGGCTAGTCGTGAACCCAAAGTGGCACTAACTTACAGGGACAGGCATACATGACCCTGCAACGAACGGGTCGGTCATCAGCGAGTGAATCTGGGCTGTAGCAACTGGGCTAGCAGGACTCCAGTAAACCGGACTGTAGCAGGCTAACAGGACTCCGGTAGACACCACGTGACATTTCCCCGAAGGGACAGACACAGGAACGAAGAAGGACACATGCCGGCCAGCCTAAGTGTTCCGGAGCAGTAGCAAGCTACCAAGGCTCAGTGGAAGCACTAGGAGACATTTCCCGGTAAGAGAGGCTACCAAGGATAAACAACTAGATAGTTAGATCCCACACATACCAAGCATTTCAATAACATACACACAATATAATCGATATGTGCAAATACAACATGGCATCACAACATGACTCTACGACTGAAGTATTTTATTCAATAGGCTCCGAGGAGCGAGATATTACAAACATGGGTCTCATGACCCAACATTCAGAGCATACAACTCAAAGCACATGCGGAAGCTTAACATGTCTGAGTACAGACATCTACAAATGAAAAAGGTTGAGAAGCCTAACTAACTACTAGATCCTGCCGAGGGCTCAAGATCGTAGCTGAGGTAACAAGCTAAACATCGAAGTTCATGCGGAACTACTAATGAGACTGAAGTCTCTCTACAAAAACATAAAATAGGAAAACTGAGTATAAATGTACCCAGCAAGACTTACATCAGAACTAACTACATATGCATCATTATCAACAAAGGGGATGGTGTGGTTTAACTGCAGCAAGCCAGCTTTGACTCGGTGGCTATCATGAACTACGACTGTAAGTAACTCTTTTAAGTGGCGCACACGAGTCCAAATATTCACCATATCAATACACCACTATGGATCCACTCTCGTCTCCCTACGAGAACACCATCCATAGCACTCACGCTTATCTTGCGCATTTTAGGGTATCCACTTCAAGTTATCTATGCACTGTACAGGCAACCCAGAAGTCCTTTACCGCGGACACGACTATTCGAATAGATCATACTAACCCTGCAGGGGTGTACTTCTTCACACACGCTCTCGCCACTTACCGCCATGTACACGTCATGTATGTCGACAACCTTCAAGCGGAAGCCTGGCGAGGGTGTCGGCCACGACCTGACTAACCACACAAGTCTCTCGTCCAGGTTTATCGCCTATTCGGGTTCCATCCGCAAGGAGATCCGGCCGGGGTGTCGCTCACGGCCCCAAACGATGTGTGCAGGGTTCCCATGCCCACCATCCGGGGGCCACTTGGTACAACGGGCCACTGTGCATAGTCTGTCCCAAGCCCACATGTACCAGGTGCCACTTGGTAGACTACTAACACTACATACAAACACCAGAAACTAGTTGCAACTCCTGGATAGAGATTGAGTCGGTTAATAAGTCGAGAGAGTCAATTAAGGATCCCAATGTGTGGTAGTAGCTGCTCATGGATCACAAACACAGAACTCATTCCTAAGGACGGCTTCAATGAGACAACCCACCATGTACTCCTACATGGCCTCTCACCGCTACCTTTACCAAATCGTGTTCACACACTTAGCTCTCAACAGTAGGACATGTTCACACACCTCCAATTCATCCCTCATGAATCATACCTGACACAACTCTAAGCAATAGCAGGCATGAGAAACAAGCATGAATGAGTAGGCACATCAGGGCTCAAACAACTCCTACTCATACTAGTGGGTTTCATCTATTTACTGTGGCAATGATAGGTCATGCAAAGGATAAAGGGGTTCAACTACCGCAGCAAGTAATAGTTGTATCGTTGTTGTCCTAATGCAGTAAAATAGAGCAGGAGCGAGAAAGTGGGATTGTATCAGAATGAACAAGGGGGTTTTGCTTGCCTGTCACGTCCGAAGATAGTAATAGTTCTTCATCATTGTCATCGAACTCATCGTCGGAACAACGTCTACTGAGAGGGGACAAATACCGGCAAACAAGGAAGAACACAATCAATGTTATGCAACAATATGATGCATGATCATTACATGGCAATATGATGTGGTTTGAGCTAATGCAACTAGCAACCAGATTAAATGAAGTTGGTTTGAATCCAAGATTCAAATTCAAACTCCATATGTGGATATTTAAATGCCGTTTATATGATTTGTGCTAAACATCAGCTATAAGTTGTTCTAACATGCATGAAAATGTTACAGATGGATAGATTGGATTTTTTTGATCATTTTTCATATATAATTTATCTTATTTGGAGTAACAGTTGAATATCTATGATTTTTACAAATTTTAAACATTTTATGGAATTTCCTGAAGTAGATTTAATCCAGAAATTCCTTTACCGCGTCAGCAATGTGTAAGCATGACGTCAGCAGGTCAAAGGGGCTGGTTCCGGACAAACCTGACCAGCGGGGCCCATTGGTCAGTGTCACATTGCTGGCTTGGGTCACTGACGGGAGGGGTCGGTCAAAGGCCACGTCAACAAGGTCAACGCTGACGCGTGGGGCCACGGTGATTAGCCTAAACTAAGCAGAAGTTTAAGTCGTGGTTAGTTAAGGGCATGGGCCCATATGTCAGTGAGAGAGGGGGCTAATTAGCAGGGTGATTAGTCCTAACTAGCTGGCCACGTCAGAGCACCAGCGGTTAGCCGCCGGCGACCAAACAAGGCGGCGGAGGCGCTCGGGATTCGCCGTCCGGCGACCGTTCGACTCGGGGTTTGGCCCTACAGGCTGCTAGATGTGTGTCGCATCCAACGGAGCATGCAGATGGGCGAGACGAGGCCGGAGACGACGGTGCAACGATGGCAGGTGGCGGCCGGAGTTCGGTTGCGCTCGGAACCGGCGTTGTGGTGCACGGCAGGTCGAGCGGTGGGGTGCTAGGTGCTCCTGCAAACGTGCTAAGCACGGTGATGCTCTCAGATGCGGTAGAGGTGGGCTCTAGCCACGGCGGCGACGAAGCGCAATGGCGGCGAGCTTCAGTCGGGGTGGCCAAAGGGGCTAGAGAAGGAAATCGACAGAGGGGAGAGAGGGGTTGGGTAGAGGAGCTCAGGGTGAGGTCGTCGGTGATCTCCGCGTGCTCGGCGCGGCTCGATGATGGCTGAAAGTCACCGGCAATCTCCGTGTCTGAAGGAGGAAGAAGGGGGCGAGGACGGCGCGTCGGGGCTCTTCTGGTCGCCTGAGACGACGAGGTGGACGAGAGCGGAACGGCGGAGGTCGGCGACAAGCTGGATAGGCAAGGGGAGCTCGGTGGCCGCGGTGGTGACGAGCGGCGACGGCGAGATCCGCTCGGGGAAGAAAGCAGAGGAGCGAGGGAAGCGAGGTCCAGAGAGCGAGGGAGAAGCAGAGGGGGGCCAGGGTGTCGTGGGCGGCACCGCGCTAGCCAGGGAAGGCTAGGCAGGTAGCTGCGTGCCAGCACGCGCGGGTGCCGTGCTCGGCTTTCCTCTGCCAGCAGGCAGAGGTTGAAGACAGGTATGCCCCTGGTGGGCTGGGCCGCACAGTAGTCGGCTGGCCTCTCCGGTGGCTGCACAGGTGAGGCTAGGTAAGCTCTCCCTCTCCTCTGTTTCTAATTTGTTTTTGTTTTCTAATTATTTGCCTCTGTTTTGAGCTTAGGAAAAATACCAAGGCATTTCCTAAAATCCTGAAAGTATTCATGGACACTTGCTGAATTATTTTAGTGGCCAAAAAATAGTTCCAACATTATTTGAACATTTAAATTATTTATAGTATTTAAATGCCCAAAGTCAAATACAATAATATTTAACTCAAAAATCCAGAATGGCCTAAAAATATGTGCATCATTTTTGGCAGAGGTTTTCACGTTTAACAAAAATCATGAACTTTTCTAAAGGGCATTTGGGTTCATTGAAAATTATTTCAGGTTGAACCTATTTGAATTTCATTTGGAGCTAGGGTTTGACAGTCCCCAATTCAGGTTTAAATGAAATTTAGACATGATGAAGCAACCAATCTAGTCCAAGTGCATAGCAAGGCTAGGGACGTAACAACTCACCCCCACTAAACAAGAATCTCGTCCCGAGATTCAAGCGTAGGGTAAGATGATGGGGGAACGCAACTAACACAATCTTCATGATCCAGGTTGCACTTAAAATGAACGTTGATTCAATCACCATCTTTGTCTCGTCGTCTTTCTCTGAGAACTCCAGCCAACATGACAATGAGAAGATAGGGAAAACTCTAAAAGGATCAATCTTCTCGAAGTTCGATCAACTCAGGATTAACTCACGGAATGAGACGTAGCAACATCTCTCGAGCTGAGACGCGAAGCACACATCTAGAGGAATGGAGTGGAACAGATGATGAGGGTTCACTAGGTAGACAACAATTCCACACTTACGACGGTGGTGAACGGTTGTCAACGTAGCGAGGAGTTGAGTTGCCATGATACCTCAGCGAGATATCCTAGAGGAGGGTGATTTGTAGATTATTACCTTAAGTGGCAAAAATAATTACCTTTGATATAGAGATCATTGAGACTCTCTAAACCAGCCTAGGGCAATTCTCGAGCGATTGTTTGGAGGGGGTTCGGTAGAATGGCATACTCGGACTAGAATAGACGATGTGGATTACCTTGTTGGAAACAACACAAGGGATGATTTTAGTAACTAGGGAGAAGCTCAACAGTAGAGAGTGAGTCCACTGTTTGAAAAGGTTATAGCATAACCGAGGAAACTAAGAGCACTATGCAATTAACGCCGACGATAAAACCTAGCACTTGCCCGGGCTCTCAAGAACTTGAGCATTTCCATATTCATCAAGGTTTTACCAATATCTGTGTCAAGGATCCTGGCAACACAACATACTAACATGATGAATAGTGATGGATAATGAAGATGCAAAGGAAGATAACACCTTCTCGGATCCAAGGGACGAAATCCGAATGATCGACCGAGAGACACTTAGCACTCCTCTTCTAATGTTCTCCTTGATATTCTAGCTACCACAATCATGCTTTAAAGCATTGACATGGCCATCAAGTAAAGGTCGGACTTCGGGAGCACAAAATCCATAAGGATCAACTTCTAGAATAAGTCATGCAAGATCCTCATGGGAGGTGACCAAATCGCTTTATCAAGATACTACAATAATAGTTTTTCCGGCTAGGTGCGTCCACTTTACCGGAACCTACATCATAGTTCTTGGGAGAAGTGCCAACCATCACACCTGCCTGAGATTCAGGTCTAGTTGGTAACAGGATATTTCAGACAACATGTCTGGAAAAGAAAGTTTGCAACACAAATCGACGAGATGACGTTACGAGATTCTCGGGAAATGAACTACGATAGCAAGCTCCAAAACATGAGTTGGTTCTGCTACACACAGGTGAACATGTCGTCCAAGACAAGCATGAACACATAGAAGTCTTATAATAAAACACTATCGAGTTCAGGTTAGGATCCATCATCAAGGATTTCGAAGTCTTTACGCGCGCTAGACTTCTTTTCCTTGAACAAATCAATCAGTGGCTTGGGGTGCTAGGAATTACGCATGGAGTGGAGGTAATTAATCTATCAAACCACAGAATACTTCGCACATGCATGACTGACTTGGTACGATTCCAGGGGAAGCAAAACTAACTTTCTCAAATTCACGGCGGCAACTTACACCTAATGCACGTGAACTTGGAGAAAGTCACTTCTTTCATCCGAACATATAGTTCATGAACGGGGCATGAAGAAAATGCTTACACAAGTTCCCAACACCAGCTGGATGTTCAACACGAATCATGGAGGAGACAAAATTCCGCTGATGGGCTCAACAGCAACTCATCAGAATTTCCACATCACTGGACTTCCACCATTATGTGAACAATGTGATAATATTGGTCAGAACAAAAGATGTAATGGTGTATGCTCGAGGAATCAACCACGAGTAAGACAACATTACGAATATCGTTGGTTCTAACTTGATTTGACAATAGCCCACACTCAAATCAAAGTTTTGATAAGACAATAGGTCCAATAACTGATCACCGAGACCAATCGTTGAATATATCATCTTTCTTCAACATACATACAAGATATCCCTTAACATGAACTAAGTTGGACAAGCTTTTATCCTCGAGCTCTCCAAGTTGATGTATAGCTTAACCAACTAGCTCAGGGGTATCTAACACGGATTCTTAGAGAAAAGGTGGTTTACAGGAATAAACCAACTTGATCACGACTCAACATAGCAGTCGGGTGACGACCTGGTGATACTTCCGGTGATCACGCACCACCGATATGATATTAAGCTCGAGAACAATCTTTCTTTCGAGACAAGACGATAAGATCAAACGAGCGAGGGATTACAAAATCCTAACTCATTGATCGAAGAGTGTACCGGAAATAGGGACTAGGTAGCACCATCAACCTTAGGACGATGATTCAATAACCAACATGCTAAGGAGGAAATTATTGTCCTTTAACTACCAAGCAATGGAGTTGCTAGGAGTATAGATTTCATACATCACGATTCACTTGTCGGCGTTCTGGTTTCACTACCAAGCAATGGAGTTGCTAGGAGTATAGATTTCATACATCACGATTCACTTGTGGATGCATAGGTTAGTATGTCGAGTCAAATTCAACATATTTCTTCCGGATAACCCATGCAGAAAGGTAGAATTGGCAGAGTCACGATATAGAATGGAGAACTCATCGAGATCACTCTTGTTGTGATCTCTTGGTTCAAGGAACTTATGCCATAAGCAGTTCATGGTATTTGGAAGAAGGAAATACCATGGACCTCGAGGACTATCGCAAGGTTACTAATATCCTAAAGGAACGAGCAAACACTATCAACATGAAATGCGTAGGGTGAGTTTCGGGTTCAGAACCCAGAAATAGAATACCTACTAACTAACAAGCATCACATGATGCTTTCAAGAATAACGGCCGGAATCATCACACTGGGAACACAAAACATGGCTAAATTACTAGGTGATACTCTAGACAGCTAGGGTCATAATAATAGCTCCAACATAGATGTTGAGGCAATAGATTACCTCAACTCAGCAATTAGTGTGATTAACCTGGCCCAAAAGGACATCAAAACCAGAGAGAAAGGATTAGCAAGTGCATCAAATTGTTTAGAAACCTGGGATGACTCGGACAACATAATGGTTGTAATTGCTCCAAAGGATTTAAGACATCCTACAAAATGGTGGCATAGCCACTCAGAAGCACAATATCAAGGTTTCGAGATCAACAGTCAACATACAGAAGTAGTAGGAACTGAACAGAGACTTAAATTCATCAATCCTATAAGTTTACGGATTAGTAACATGTGATACTGATAGAAAGAAGAGAAAGCCTAGTTCCTTAACCCCGTAGGAAAGATAACGTGACTCAGATCAGAAGGCATAATGTATAAGGAGTAAAAAGAGCCTTATGTTCCATCCCACAATCAATTCCCTTATATAACTAAAGAATTTATAGACTCAACTTCGACCAGTTTGGCTTGGTAATCCTACTGGCAGTCAAGCTCTGATACCAAAGCTGTCAGGACCCCGACTCAAGGCCACACCGATCTAGCATGTAACACCACATATCACTTTGCGGCCTCACACACGGTATTCCCACGGGTGTCGCCTTACCAGGCCCGGGACCATTTGCTCCTTTTGGCACACGTATATGATAGTGTCGCTAGCATCCATATGACAAGGAGCCCGGGCTGACATGGCTAGTCGTGAACCCAAAGTGGCACTAACTTATAGGGACAGGCATACATGACCCAGCAACGTACGTGTCGGTCATCAGCGAGTGAATCCGGGCTGTAGCAACTGGGCTAGCAGGACTCCGGTAAACCAGGCTATAGCAGGCTAACATGACTCCGGTAGACACCACATGACATTTCTCGAAGGGACATACACAGGAACGAAGAAGGACACATGCCGGCCAGCCTAAGTGTTCCAGAGCAGTAGCAAGCTACCAAGGCTCAGTGGAAGCACTAGGAGACATTTCCCGGTAAGAGAGGCTACCAAGGATAAACAACTAGATAGTCAGATCCCACACATACCAAGCATTTCAATAACATACACACAATATGCTCGATATGTGCAAATACAACATGGCATCACAACATGACTCTACAACTCAAGTATTTTATTCAATAGGCTCCGAGGAGCGAGATATTACAAACATGGGTCTCATGACCCAACATTCAAAGCATACAAGTCAAAGCACATGCGGAAGCTTAACATGTCTGAGTACAGACATCTACAAATGAAAAAGGTTGAGAAGCCTAACTAACTACTAGATCCTGCCGAGGGCTCAAGATCGTAGCTGAGGTAACAAGCTAAACGTCGAAGTTCACGCGGAACTACTAATGAGACTGAAGTCTCTCTGCCAAAACATAAAATAGGAAAACGTGAGTACAAATGTACCCAGCAAGACTTACATCAGAACTAACTACATATGCATCATTATCAACAAAGGGGATGGTGTGGTTTAACTGCAGCAAGCCAGCTTTGACTCGATGGCTATCCTGAACTACGACTGTAAGTAACTCTTTTAAGTGGCGCACACGAGTCCAAATATTCACCATATCAATACACCACTATGGATCCGCTCTCGTCTCCCTACGAGAACGCCATCCATAGCACTCACGCTTATCTTGCGCATTTTAGGGTATCCACTTCAAGTTATCTATGAACTGTACAGGCAACCCAAAAGTCCTTTACCGCGGACACGGCTATTCGATTAGATCATACTAACCCTGCAGGGGTGTACTTCTTCACACACGCTCTCGCCACTTACCGCCATGTACACGTCATGTATCTCGGCAACCTTCCAGCGGAAGCCTGGCGAGGGTGTCGGCCATGACCTGACTAACCACACAAGTCTCTCGTCCCGGTTTATCTCCTATTCGGGTTCCATCCGCAAGGAGATCCGGCCGGGGTGTCACTCACGGCCCCAAATGATGTGTGCAGGGTTCCCAGGCCCACCATCCGGGTGCCACTTGGTACACCGGGCCACTGTGCCTAGTCTGTCCCAAGCCCACCTGTACTGGGTGCCACTTGGTAGACTACTAACACTACCTACAAACACCAGAAACTAGTTGCAACTCCTGGATAGAGATCAAGTCGGTTAATAAGTCGAGAGAGTCAATTAAGGATCCCAATGTGTGGTAGTAGTTGTTCATGGATCACAAACATAGAACTCAGTTCCTAAGGACGGCTTCAATGAGACAACCCACCATGTACTCCTACATGGCCTCTCACCGCTACCTTTACCAAATCATGTTCACACACTTAGCTCTCAACAGTAGGACATGTTCACACACCTCCAATTCATCCCTGATGAATCAGACCTGACACAACTCTAAGCAATAGCAGGCATGACAAACAAGCATGAATGAGTAGGCACATTAGGGCTCAAACAACTCCTACTCATACTAGTGGGTTTCATCTATTTACTGTTGCAATGACAGGTGATGCAGAGGATAAAGGGGTTCAACTACCGCAGCAAGTAATAGTTGTATCATTGTTGTCCTAATGCAGTAAAATAGAGCAGGAGCGAGAAAGTGGGATTGTATCGGAATGAACAAGGGGGTTTTGCTTGCCTGGCACTTCTAAAGATAGTAATAATTCTTCATCGGTGTCATCGAACTCATCGTCGGAACAACGTCTACTGAGAGGGGACAAATACCGGCAAACAAGGAAGAACACAATCAATGCTATGCAACAATATGATGCATGATAATGACATGGCAATATGATGTGGTTTGAGCTAATGCAACTAGCAACCAGATTAAATGAAGTTGGTTTGAATGCAAGATTCAAATTCAAACTCCATATGTGGATATTTAAATGACATTTATATGATTTGTGCTAAACAGCAGCTATAAGTTGTTCTAACATGAATGAAAATGGTACAGATGGATAGATTGGATTTTTCTGATCATTTTTCATATATAATTTATCTCATTTGGAGTTACAGTTGAATTTCTATGATTTTTACAAGTTTTAAACATTTTGTGGAATTTCCTGAATTAGATTTAATCCAGAAATTCCTTTACTGCATCAGCAATGTGTAAGCATGATGTGAGCAGGTCAAAGGGGCTGGTCTGGGTCAAACCTGATCAGTAGGGCCCATTGGTCAGTGTCACATTGCTGGCTTGGGTCACTGACGGGTGGGGTCGGTCAAAGGCCACGTCAGCAAGGTCAACGCTGATGCGTGGGTCCACGGTGATTAGCCTAAACTAAGCAGAAGTTTAAGCCGTGGTTAGTTAAGGGTGTGGGCCCATATGTCAGTGAGAGAGGGGGCTAATTAGCAGGGTGATTAGTCCTAACTAGGTGGCCATGTCAGCGCACCGGCGGTTAGCCGCCGGCGACCAAACAAGGTGGCGGAGGCGCTCGGAATTCGCCGTCCGGCGACCGTTCGACTCGGGGTTTGGCCCTACGGGCTGCTAGACGTGTGCCGCATCCAACGGAGCATGCGGCTGGGCGAGAGGAGGCCGGAGACGATGGGGCAACGATGGCAGGCGGCGGCCGGAGTTAGGTTGCGCTCGGAACCGGCGTTGTGGTGCACGGCAGGTCGAGCGGTGGGGTGCTAGGTGCTCCTGCAAACGTGCTGAGCACGGTGACGCTCTCAGATGCGGTGGAGGTGGGCTCTAGCCATGGCGGCGACGAAGCGCAATGGCGGCGAGCTTCAGTCGGGGTGGCCAAAGGGGCTAGAGAAGGATATCGACAGAGGGGAGAGAGGGGTTGGGTAGAGGAGCTCACGGTGAGGTCGTCGGTGATCTCCGCGTGCTCGGGGCGGCTCGATGACGGCTGAAAGTCGCCGACGATCTCCGTTGCTGAAGGAGGAAGAAGGGGGCGAGGACGGCGCGTCGGGGCTCTTCTGGTCGCGTGAGATGACGAGGAGGATGAGAGCGGAACGGCGGAGCTCGGCGACAAGCTGGATAGGCAAGGGGGGCTCGGTGGCCGCGGTGGTGACGAGCGGCGACGGTGAGCTCCGCTCGGGGAAGAAAGCAGAGGAGCGAGGGAAGAGAGGTCCAGAGAGCGAGGGAGAAGCAGAGGGGGCCCAGGGTGTCATGGGCTGCTCCGCGCTGGCCAGGGAAGGCCAGGCACGCAGCTGCGTGCCACTACGCGCGGGTATCGTGCTCGGCTTGCCTCTGCCAGTTGGCAGAGGTTGAAGATAGGTATGCCCCTGGTGGGTTGGGCCGCACAGTAGTGGGCTGGCCTCTCTGGTGGCTGCACAGGTAAGGCTAGGTAAGCTCTCCCTCTCTTCTGTTTCTAATTTATTTTTGTTTTCTAATTATTTGCCTCTGTTTTGAGCTTAGGAAAAATACCAAGGCATTTCCTAAAATCCTGAAAATATTCATGGACACTTGCTAAATTATTTCAGTGGCCCAAAAATAGTTCCAACATTATTTGAACATTTAAATTATTTATAGTATTTAAATGCCCAAAGTCAAATACAATAAGATTTAAGTCAAAAATCCAGAATGGCCTAGAAATATGTGCATCATTTTTGGCAGAGGTTTTCACCTTTAACAAAAATCATGAACTTTTCTAAAGGTCATTTGGGTTCATTGAAAATTATTTCAGGTTGAACCTATTTTAATTTCATTTGGAGCTAGGGTTTGACAGTCCCCAATTCAGGTTTAAATGAAATTTAGACATGGTGTAGCAACCAATCTAGTCCAAGTGCATAGCAAGGCTAGGGACGTGACAGTGGCTCTACGGTTGTGTGCGTTGTTTGGATGGAAAACAGAAAAACTGCACTACGCCTGTCAACCAAGCGCACTCCATGCGTTAGCGCGAGGCCGAGCAGGGCGTGACCCCCCCCCCTCCCCACCCCCTGCGAGACCGAGCCTGGAACGAGCCCGAGCAGGCAGCGAGGCGGCGTGCCGCGACGCCGCATGTGGAGGCAAGTCTATCACACCCCTTTGCCCCCGTCTATCTTAGGGGTGTGGCTCTGGGGTTGCATGCGTTGTTTGAATGAAAAACATAATAA
>NC_057804.1:238634815-238635880 GCF_018294505.1 Triticum aestivum
TGCGAGTCCGTCACACCCCATCACCCACCTGTCTATCTTAGGGGTGCGGCTCTAGGGTTGCGTGCGTTGTTTGGATGGAAAACAGAATAACTGCACTCCACCTATCAATGAGGCCGAGCAGGGTGGGGAAGGGGGCGTCACCCCCTTCCTACCCCCCGCGAGGCCGAGCCTAGAACAAGCCGGAGAAGGCTGCCACGCGGCGTCCCGCGGCGCCGCATGCGGCGGCGAGTCCATCACACCCCGTCGCCCCCTGTCTATCTTAGGGGTGTGGCTCTGGGGTTGCATGCGTTGTTTGGATGGAAAACAGAATAACAACACTGGTCCTGTCCACCAAGCGCATTGCGTGCGTTAGTGCGAGGCCAAGCAGGGGGAGGGGGGTCGTGACCCCCCTCCCCACCCCCTGCAAGGCCGAGCTTGGAATGAGCCAGAGCAGACGGCGACGCGGCGTGTAGCTGCACCACATGCGGAGGCGAGTCCGTCACACCATGTCGCCCCTATCTATCTTAGGGGTGTGGCTCTGGGGTTGCGTGTGTTGTTTGGATGGAAAACAGAATAACCGCACTGCGCCTGTCAACCAAGCGCACTCCATGCGTTAGAGCGGGGCCGAGCAGGGCTTGAACACAACCCCCCTATCCCCTGCACGGCCGAGCCTGGAATGAGCCCGAGTAGGCGGCGACGCGACGTGTCGCGGCGCCGCATGCGGAGGCAAGTCCGTCACACATTGTTGCCCCCATGTCTATCTTAGGGGTGTGGCTCTGGGGTTGCCTGCATTGTTTGAATCAAAAACAGAATAACCACACTGCGCTTGTCAACCAAGCACACTGCATGGATTAGCGCGACGCCGAGCAGGGAGGAGGGGGGTCATGACCCCCCCTCCCCATCCCCTGCGAGGCCTAGCCTGGAATGAGCCGGAGCAGGTGGCGTGCTACGGCGTCGCATGCGGATGCGATTCCGTCACACCCCGTCGCCCACCTGTCTATCATAGGGGTGTGGCTCTAGGGTTGCGTGTGTTGTTTGGATGGTAAACAGAATAACCGCATTGCGCATGTCAACCAAGCGCACTGC
>NC_057804.1:238636055-238680643 GCF_018294505.1 Triticum aestivum
CGGCATGGCCGAGCCTAGAACGAGCCGGAGCAGGCTGCGACGCGGCGTGCCGTGGCGCCACATGCGGAGGCGAGTCCGTCACCCCCCGTCGCCCCCCTTTCTATCTTAGGGGTGTGGCTCTGGGTTGCATGTGTTGTTAGGATAGAAAATAGAATAACCGGACTGCTCCTGTCAACCAAGCGCACTGCATGCATTAGCGCGAGGCCGGGCAGGGGGGAGGGGGTCGTGACCACCCCTCCCCACCCCCTGCGAGGCCGATCTTGGAACGAGTCGGAGCAGGCGGTGACGCGGCTTGTCGCGGAGCAGCATGCGGAGGCGAGTCCATCACACCCCGTCGCCCCTGTCTATCTTAGGGTTGTGGCTCTTGTTGGGGAACATAGTAATTTAATTAAATTTCCTACGCACACGCAAGATCATGGTGATGCATAGCAACGATAGGGGAGAGTGTGTCCACGTACCCTCATAGACCGAAAGTGGAAGCGTTAGCAGAACGCGGTTGATGTAGTCGTACGTCTTCACGATCCGAACGATCAAGTACCGAACGCACGGCACCTCCGAGTTCAGCACACGTTCAACTCGATGACGTCCCTCGAACTCCGATCCAGCCGAGCTTTGAGGGAGAGTTCCGTCAGCACGACAGCATGGTGATGATGATGATGTTCTACCGACGCATGGCTTCTCCTAAGCACCGCTACGATATTATTGAGGTGGATTATGGTGAAGGGGGGCACCGCACACGGCTAAGAGATCCAAGGGATCAATTGTTGTGTCTATGGGGTGCCCCCCTCCCCCGTATATAAAGGAGTGGAGGAGAGGGCCAGGAGGAGGAGGCGCGTCCAAGGGGGAGTCCTACTCCCACCGGGAGTAGGACTCCTCCTTTTCCTATTTGGAGACGGAGAGGGAAGGAAGAGGAAGGAGGCAGGAAGGAAAGGGGTGCCGGCCCCCTTCCCAATTCGGATTGGGCTTCGGGGGGCACTCCCCCTCCCTTGCTCCTTTCCTATCCTTTCCACTAAAGCCCATTAATGCCCATATACCTCCCGGGGGGTTCTGATAACCTCCCGGTGTTCCGGTATTATCCTGATCTCACCCGGAACCATTCCAGTGTCCAAATATAGTCGTCCAACATATCGATCTTTATGTCTCGACCATTTCGAGACTCCTCATCATGTCCGTGATCACATTCGGGACTCCGAACTACCTTCAGTACATCAAAACACATAAACTCATAATATAACCGTCATCGGACTTTAAGCATGCGGACCCTACGGGTTCGAGAACTATGTAGACATGAACGAGACACGTCTTCGGTCAATAACAAATAACGGAACCTGGATGCTCATATTGGCTCCCACATAATTCTACGAAGATCTTTATCGGTCAAACCGCATAACAGCATACATTGTTCCCTTTTTCATCTGTATGTTACTTGCTCGAGATTCGATCGTTGGTATCTCAATACCTAGTTCAATCTCGTTACCGGCAAGTCTCTTTACTGGTTACGTAATGCATCATTCCGTAACTAACTCATTAGCTACATTGCTTGCAAGGCTTATAGTGATGTGCATTACCGAGAGGGCCCAGAGATACCTCTCCGACAATCAGAGTGACAAATCCTAATCTCGAAATACGCCAACTCAACATGTACCTTTGGAGACACCTGTAGAGCACCTTTGTAATCACTCAGTTACGTTTTGACGTTCGGTAGCACACAAGTGTTCCTTAAACGGGAGTTGCGTAATCTCATAGTCATAGGAACATGTATAAGTCATGAAGAAAGCAATAGAAACATACTAAATGATCAAGTGCTAAGCTAACGGAATGGGTCAAGTCAATCACATCATTCTCTAATGATGTGATCTTGTTAATCAAATGACAACTCATGTCAATGGCTAGGAAACTTAACCATCTTTGATTCAACGAGCTAGTCAAGTAGAGGCATACTAGTGACACTTTGTTTTTCTATATATTCACACATGTACTAAGGTTCCTGTTAATACAATTCTAGCATGAATAATAAACATTTATCATGAAATAAGGAAATAAATAATAACTTTATTATTGCCTCTAGGGCATATTTCCTTCAGTCTCCCACTTGCACTAGAGTCAATAATCTAGTTCACACCATCATGTGATTTGACACCAATATTCACATCTGCATGTGATTAACACCCATAGTTCACATCGTCATGTGACCAAGACCCAAAGGGTTTACTAGAGTCAATAATCTAGTTCACATCACTATGTGATTAACACCCAAAGAGTACTAAGGTATGATCATGTTTTGCTAGTGAGAGAAGTTTAGTCAATGGGTCTGTTACATTCAGAGCCGTATGTATTTTGCAAATATTCTATGTCTACAATGCTCTGCACGGAGATACTCTAGCTAATTGCTCCCACTTTCAATATGTATCCAGATTGAGACTTAGAGTCATCTGGATTAGTGTAAAAGCTTGCATCGATGTAACTCTTTACGACAAACTCTTTTATCACCTCCATAATCGAGAAACATCTCCTTAGTCCTCACTAAGGTTATTCTTGACCGCTGTCTAGTGACCTACTCCTAGATCAAAATTGTACTCCCTGGCCAAACTTAGAGCAAGGTATACAATAGGTCTGGTACACAACATAGCATACTTTATAGAACCTATGACTGAGGCATAGGGAATGACTTTCATTCTCTTTCTATTTTCTGCCATGGTCAGGCTTTGAGTCTTACTCAATCTCACACCTTTCAACATAGGCAAGAACTCCTTCTTTGATTGTTCCATTTTGAACTACTTGAAAATCTTATCAAGGTATGTACTCGTTGAAAAATCTTATCAAGCGTCTTGATCTATCTCTATAGATCTTGATGCTCAATGTCTAAGCAGCTTTACCGAGGTTTTTCTTTGATTTTTTTATTCAAGTATCCTTTTATGCTATCCAGAAATTCTATATCATTTCCAATCAACAATATGTCATCCACATATAATATCAGAAATGCTACAGAGCTCCCACTCACTTTCTTGTAAATACAGGCTTCTCCTGAAGTCTTAAAAAACCATATGCTTTGATCACACTATCAAAGCGTTTATTCCAACTCCGAGAGGCTTGCACCAGTCCATCAATGGATCATTGGATCTTGCACACTTTGTTAGCACCTTTCGGATCGACAAAACCTTCTGGTTGCATCATATACAACTCTTCTTCCAAAAATCCATTCAGGAATGCAGTTTTGACATCAATTTGCCAAATTTCATAATCATAAAATGCGGCAATTGCTAACATGATTCGGACAGACTTAAGCATCGCTACGGGTGAGAAGGTATCATCGTAGTCAACCCCTTGAACTTTTCGAAAACCTTTCACAATAAGTCGAGCTTTGTATATAGTAACACTACTATCAGTGTCCGTATTCCTCTTGAAGATCCATTTATTCTCTATGGCTTGCCGATCATCGGGCAAGTCCACCAAAGTCCACACTTTGTTCTCATACATGGATCCCATCTCAGATTTCATGGCCTCAAACCATTTCGCGGAATCTGGGCTCATCATCGCTTCCTCATAGTTCGTAGGTTTATCATGGTCTAGTAACATGACTTCTAGAATAGGATTACCGTACCACTCTGGTGCGGACCATACTCTGGAGGACCTACGAGGTTCTATAGTAACTTGATTTGAAGTTTCATGATCATCATCATTAGCTTCCTCACTAATTGGTGTAGGCATCACTGGAATTGATTTCACTGATGAACTATTTTCCAATTTGGGAGAAGGTACTATTACCTCATCAAGTTCTACTTTTTTTCCACTCACTTCTTTCGAGAGAAACTCCTTCTCTAGAAAGGATCCATTCTTAGCAACGAATATTTTGCCTTCGGATCTATAATTAGAAGGTGTACCCTACAGTCTCCTTTGGGTATCCTATGAAGACGCATTTCTCCGATTTGGGTTCGAGCTTATCAGGTTGAAACAATTTCACATAAGCATCGCAACTCCAAACTTTAACAAATGACAGCTTAGGTTTATTGCTAAACCATAGTTCATACGGTGTCATCTCAACGGATTTAGATGGTGCCCTATTTACATGAATGCAGCTATCTCTAATGCATAACCCCAAAATGATATTGGTAAATCAGTAAGAGACATCATTGATCGCACCATATCAAATAAAGTGCGGTTATGACGTTCGGACACACCGTTACTTTGTGGTGTTCCAAGTGGCATGAGTTTGTGAAATTATTCCACATTATTTTAACAGAAGGCCAAACTCGTAACACAAATATTCATCTCCACAATCAGATCACAGAAACTTTATTTTCTTGTTATGATGATTTTCCACTTCACTCTGAAATTCTTTGAACCTTTCAACTGTTTCAGACTTATGTTTCATCAAGTAGATATACCCATATCTGCTCAAATCATCTACGAAGGTCAGAAAATAACAATACCCACCACGAGCCTTAATACTCATTGGTCTGCATACATCAGTATGTATTATTTCCAACAAGTCAGTAGCTCGTTCCATTGTTCTGGAGAACGGAGTTTTAGTCATCTTTCCCAAAAGGCGCGGTTCGCAAGCATCAAATGATTTATAACCAAGTGATTCCGAAAATCCATCTTTATGGAGTTTCTTCATGCGCTTTACACCGATATGACCCAAACGGCGGAGCCACAAATAAGTTGCACTATCATTATTAACTTTGCATCTTTTCGCATCAACTAGTACAAATCCTAGTGCGTTGCAACGAGTGAAAAAACCTGTAAAATCTACTCCGTGTGCCATTATGCAAAATTTCATACATGTAGTTTTGATAAACATCAATAGTGGTTTATGAAATAATTTGTCAATCGGTTTTATTTTTGCTTTTCAAAAAACACGAATATTTCTTTATTTGAATTTTTTGAACAATCTTGAAAAAAAACAGAACTGAAAAATGTTTTGAAGACGAACATTTTTAACACATTTTTAGTGGGATACACGCAGGGCAGAACTGTTGTATATAGTTTTTTCTTGAATAAGCATGAGCATGCGTATCATATATTAAAGTAGAAGCCGGATACAACGCCTTTCGGCCATTACAATGCCAATCACAGGAATTAGCATCCACATCCAGCAAACACACCCACCACGCATACTACACTACTTGCTTCACCTAGGCCAACCTCATGCCGATGGCGATAGGGCAAGCCACAAAGCAACCAAGCCGCGTCACAACCGTCGCCAAAGACCTCTACAATAAGACCAAAACTCGAGGCCAACACAAACCAACATACCCCACCCATTGCGCCAAGAAGAAGTCGGCAAGTGGACGGCATGGCCTGGACGGACCTAGAGATGGCATCATCGGGAGAGCGCCTGTGATGGTTTACATTGCGCCAAGGAGGCCCATGCCCATAGTAGAAGCCGACACAAAAGAGAGTCGTGCCACCGAAAGTCCTCTTCCAACAAGACAATGCCTCCAAGAAGGGAACGATGCCATGGCGCCGCCGCCGCCGCCTGGTCCAAAGACCAGACCAAGGGTTTCCCCTGAGCACGAGGAAGGGAGTCGGATCGGGGGCCAAAGCAACACCTCCAGGAAGGGAACGGCGTCCACAGACGTCGCCGTTTCAAGCCTTGACAACGTGAAGCAGGGATTTCTCCCAGCCCAAGATCACAAAACGCAAACTTTCCGAAGCTGCTCAATCGGGCTGACCAGCATGACCGGAGACATCACAACATGCAGCACATTAGCCTAGCAGCCTCCACCATCTCCAGCACCCTGGCCAGTGCCACCCCGGCCAAGGACAGCTCCACCGCATCCACCGCCACCACCAACCACCTCCTCCACGGAGCGGCAACCTCCTCCAACCTCTAGCCACAGCCATGGCAGGCCGAGCCAAATCAGACTAGAGGGAAGTCCCTCTCAAGCCGTTTGCTTCCACCAGAACCACCGCCGAGACAGCCCGGAGCCGGCAGCGATGCTGGGTGTACACCCAGCCAGAACAGCAGACTCTGTGCCCTACCAGCACACCTGCGTGCCACCATGTAGGCCAACCACCAGCTACCACAGCCGCCACCGTGCAACACCACCGTCCCGTGCACGGATCCAGGCGTCAGAGCCTAGATCCGGTGAGGCCGCACCACCTCCTCCACGGAGCGGCAACCTCCTCCAACCTTCACCCACAGCCATGGCAGGCCGAGACAAACCAGACTGGAGGGAAGTCCCCCTTGAGCCGTTTGCTGCCACCTGAGCCACCGCCGAGACCGCCCGGAGCCGGCAGTGATGCTGGGTGTACACCCAGCCAGAACACCGGACATCGCGCCCTACCAGCACACCTGCGTTCCACCATGTAGGCCAACCACCAGCTACCACGGCCGCCGCCGTGCAACACCACCATCCCGCGCACGGATCCAGGCGTCAGAGCCTAGATCCAGCGAGGCCGTGCCACCCCTGTCGAGCACAGACAACCCAAGCTGTCGCGCGCTGGCCAGCTCATCCCAGGGCTGCTGCCCCGGGCTCCTCGTGCTGGTTCACCAGCCGCCGCTGTCCCAGTCAACGGGGCAGGCCTCCAGCACCGCCCTAGGAGAGGGAGAGAGCACCCCCGCCACCTTCGGCAGCGAGGCCTACCGCCACCGCAGCGAAGGCCATGCTAGGGTTTCCCTGGCGTCTCCTGGGAGCGACGCGAGGGGAAAGGGGAGACTGTTGTATATACTATTGAAGGGTTTAATAAGCAGTGCAAAGTTTTATTACAATTTTCAAAAAAGTTTTGAATGCAGACATGATTTTTATAGATGATTATTTGTTTGGTTTGGAAGAGTATAGCAACAGGAGAGAAAATTGATGTGTTCACCAAAACAACCATCAGCGCACCATGACGAGAGCATGGAGGTGCATGCTGAGATATAGAAGAAATGAATATCCTACTTTAATGTCCATTGCCACAGCGCATGCATGCGTGGACGTATATGGATTGACCAATGTCGCTTCAACCCTCAGAACCAACCTTTGCTTGGAGGGTTAGTAGGATGGTGGTACCTCAATACTATCAGGAATTAAAAATCAGGTTGGATACTTTAATGCCTCGTAAAGAGACGGATTCTTTTTTGAGTGGGCGGTGACATTTGCATCGATAGCAAATACTTATGGTGACTTCATCAATCTGAAGACCCATCGGCTCAGTCTCTGTAGGCGTAAGTGTAAGTATATTTTTTGTTGTACTATGTTTCTCAAAAGAAGGTTCCCTTTAACATTTGTATGCTGCAATTTAATGTGCCTTATATTGCATTGGAAGAAGAGAATATAGCGCATTTTTAGTGCTTCATTCATGTTGCCACTTTTCATGTTTGACACCGCCGCCATCAATGACGGTACAAGTTTTAATGTCAACAGTTCAAAAAAATTGATGAAGTCAAATCCATGTCTTTGACGACGCCTCCTTCAACATTACACTATCACTGAATGGAAGAGTTGTGGTTCATTGAGGTGGGATTGTTTATATAAATTTATTTATTAATACTCAAAAGCAAACAGGTTTTTTGTATGCTTTTTCAGAAAATGTATTTTGTTTGTTTGATTTGCAAAATTATATTATGTTCCTTTTCTTTTGCACTATTTAGACTTTTCCCAAATGCAAGTACGTTCCTGTTCACCATCGACAATAAAAGGAAACTTTACATCTATTTCTCATCAGATTTTAATTTTCGGGTGGAGCGGCAGGGCATCCACGTATACCCATGATGATGTGAACTCCTCGTTCTGAGGACATAGTTGAAACTTGAAAGCGCCCCCCGTCTCTCCTCCCCTTCCTGACGTGTAGACATTTTTTGCCCGTGTCATGCCCCAGGCCGACAAGGGGGCAAACCCAGCCAGTGCTACCGACCACTTCCTTCTACGCAAGGGGCTATGGAGAGGTGTTCCGTTCCCGTGCCATGGTGGTGGAACCCCTCCTTGGTGGGTTCGCTGATGGCTGGGCGACGGGGACTGCGGTGCCGATGTGCAGTCGCTCGGTTGCTCGCAGATCTGGAGACTGCGTTCCTCGGACCAGTTGTAGTGCGGCTGCGTATTGGCTCCTAGCGGCCAGCCTGTGGCGGATGAGGCTGCCCGTGGAGCGTAAGGCTGGGGCGGCGGATGTGGGCCTGCCTGCTTTGAATTTTCTCTGATGTAGGTGAGCTTCGCTGGCTCTCTCTTCCTTCTTGAAGATTTATTAGCTCAAGCTTTTGCTGCAACCTTCCTCTTAGGCTGGGCACACACACCCATGGCTGGCTACAACAATTTTTTCTGAATCTTCGCCTCGTCTTTCTCGTTCCTAATCCTAAAATTCCTTTCGTTTATTGATCCCCATGATGTTGCCTTGATACAAGGAACTTAAAAGCATATATAAATTGGGATGATTTCATGTAAGGGGCTGAGGTGGGACTATTTGATGAGTAAGTCAACCTTGTTTTTGACCAATAGACTTGGGTAGCTCAATTGGTTGCTGGTCCGAGAAAGAGCCTAGTCGTGAGTTCGAACCTCACATCCCTCTAGCACCATCTTTTTTTAAACAAAATTAGGGCTAGCCCAGTATGGCCCATATGGTCACTGGCAATGGCCGAACCTACGTTGCCTCGCCTAGTCTAGCAAGGGACGACGACAGAGGAAACCAAAGGCGGACAAATTTACGATAAATCTTTAGCGCGTACAAATTAGTACCACCTTGTATATACTATGATTTTGTCCGTACAAATTGTAAAAGCGTATTATAAGATAGAAGAAAGCGCATTGTGACAGTGAACCCGGAGACTCAATCTGTGCTTTATTAATAGGGAAAGATATTATGAATATGTGTATCACTACGATCGAGATCCAACAAACTATTTTCATTGGGTGTATGACCATTGAAGGTTTTATTCATGTAAACAGAACAGCAATTATTCTCTGACTTTAAATGAATAACCGTATTGCAATAAACATGATCAAATCATATTCATGCTCAACGCAAACGCCAAATAACATTTATTTAGGTTTAACACTAATCCCGAAAGTATAGGGAGTGTGTGATGATGATCATATCAATCTTGGAACTACTTCCAACACTCATCGTCACTTCCCCCTCAACTAGTCTCTTTTTATTTTGTAACTCCTGTTTCGAGTTACTAATCTTAGCAACTGAACAAGTATCAAATACTCAGGGGCTACTATAAACACAAGTAAGGCACACATCAATAACCAGTATATCAAATATACCCTTGTTCACTTTTCCATCCTTCTTATCCACCAAATATTCAGGGCATTTCCTCTTCCAGTGACCATTTCCTTTGCAGTGTAAGCACTCAATTTCAGGCTTTGGTCCAGCTTTGTGCTTCTTCGCGGGAGTGACAACTTGCTTGTCATTCTACTTGAAGTTCCCTTTCTTTCCCTTTGCCCTTTTCTTGAAACTGGTGGTCTTGTCAATCATCAACACTTGATGCTCTTTTCTTGATTTTTACCTTCCTCGATTTCAACATCACGAAGAGCTCGGGAATCATTTTCGTCATCCCTTGCATACTATAGTTCATCACGAAGTTCTAGTAACTTGGTGATGGTGACTAGAGAACTTTGTCAATCACTATCTTATCTGGAAGATTAACTCCCACTTGATTCATGCGATTGTAGCACCCAGACAATCTGAGCACATGCTCACTAGTTGAGCAATTCTCCTCCATCTTTTAGCTATAGAACTTGTTGGAGACTTCATATCTCTCAACTCGGGTATTTGCTTGTATATTAACTTCAAATCCTGGCACATCCCATATGGTCCATCACGTTCAAAACGTCTTTGAAGTACCGATTCTAAGTCGTTAAGCATTGTGCACTAAACTATCAAGTAGTCATCATATTGAGCTAGCCAAACGTTCATAACGTCTGCATCTGCTCCTGCAATAGGTCTGTCACCTAGCAGTGCATCAAGGACATAATTCTTCTGTGCAGCAATGAGGATAAACCTCAGATCACGGATCTAATCCGTATCATTGCTACTAACATCTTTCAACATAGTTTTTCTCTAGGAACATATCAAAAATAAACATAGGGAAGCAACAACGCGAGCTATTGATCTACAACATAATTTGCAAAATACTATCAGGACTAAGTTCATGATAAATTAAAGTTCAATTAATCATATTACTTAAGAACTCCCACTTAGATAGACATCCCTCTAATCATCTAAGTGATCACGTGATCCAAATGAACTAAACCATGTCCGATCATCACGTGAGATGGAGTAGTTCTCAATGGTGAACATCACTATGTTGATCATATCTACTATATGATTCACGCTCGACCTTTCGGTCTCAGTGTTCCGAGACCATATCTGTATATGCTAGGCTCGTCAAGTTTAACCTGAGTATTCTGCGTGTGCAAAACTGGCTTTCACCCGTTGTAGACGGACATAGAGCTTATCACACCCGATCATCACGTGGTGTCTGGGCATGACAAACTTTGGCAATGGTGCATACTCAGGGAGAACCCTTTTATCTTGAAATTTAGTGAGAGATCATCTTATAATGCTACCGTCAATCAAAGCAAGATAAGATGCATAAAAGATAAACATCACATGCAATCAATATAAGTGATATGATATGGCCATCATCATCTTGTGCTTGTGTCTCCATCTCCGAAGCACCGTCATGATCACCATCGTCACCGGCGCGACACCTTGATCTCCATCGTGGCATCGTTGTCGTCTCGCCAACTATTGCTTCTACGAATATTGCTACCGCTTAGTGATAAAGTAAAGCAATTACATGGCGATTACATTGCATACAATAAAGCGACAACCAAATGGCTCCTGCCAGTTGCCGATAATTCGGTTACAAAACATGATCATCTCATACAATAAAATTTAGCATCATGTCTTGATCATATCACATCACAACATGCCATGCAAAAACAAGTTAGACATCCTCTACATTGTTGTTGCAAGTTTTACGTGGCTGCTACGGGCTGAGCAAGAACCGTTCTTACCTACGCATCAAAACCACAATGATAATTCGTCAAGTTAGTGTTGTTTTAACCATCTCAAGGACCGGGCGTAGCCACACTCGGTTCAACTAAAGTTCGAGAAACTGACACCCGCCAGCCACCTATGTGCAAAGCATGTTGGTAGAACCAGTCTCACGTAAGTGTACGCATAATGTTGGTCTGGGCCACTTCATCGAACAATACCGCCGAACCAAAGTATGACATGATGGTAAGTAGTATGACTTGTATCGCCCACAACTCACTTGTGTTCTACTCGTGCATATAACATCTACGCATAAACCTGTCTCGGATGCCACTGTTGGGGAACGTAGTAATTTCAAAAAACATCCTACGCACACGCTAGATCATGGTGATGCATAGCAACGAGAGGGGAGAGTGTGTCCACGTGCCCTCGTAGACCGAAAGCGGAAGCGTTAGCACAACGCGGTTGATGTAGTCGTACGTCTTCACGATCTGACCGATCAAGTACCGAACGCACGGCACCTCCGAGTTCAGCACCCGTTCAACTCGATGACGTCCCTCGAACTCCGATCCAGCCGATCTTTGAGGGAGAGTTCCGTCAACATGACGGTGTGGTGACGATGATGATGTTCTACCGACGCAGGGCTTCGCCTAAGCACCGCTACGATATTATTGAGGTGGATTATGGTGGAGGGGGGCACCGCACACGGCTAAGAGATCTAAAGGATCAATTGTTGTGTCTCTGGGGTGCCCCCTCCCCCGATATAAAGGAGTGGAGGAGAGGGCCAGCCAGGAGGAGGAGGCGCGCCCAAGGAGGGGAGTCCTACTCCCACCGGGAGTAGGACTCCTCCTTTTCCTATTTGGAGAGGGAGAGGGAAGGAAGAGGAAGGAGGGAGGAAGGAAAGGGGGGGCCGGCCCCCTTCCCAATTCGGATTGGGCTTGGGAGGTGCGCCCCCTCCCTTGCTCCTTTCCCCTCCTTTCAACTAAAGCCCATTAAGGCCCATATACCTCCCAGGGGGTTCCGATAACCTTCCAGTGCTCCGGTATTATCCCGATCTCACCCGGAACCATTCCGGTGTCCAAGTATAATCATCCAATATATCGATCTTTATGTCTCGACCATTTCTAGACTCCTCGTCATATCCGTGATCACATCCTGGACTCCGAACTACCTTCGGTACATCAAAACATATAAACTCATAATATAACCGTCATTGAACTTTAAGCGTGCGGACCCTATGGGTTCGAGAACTATGTAGACATGACCGAGACACGTCTCCGGTCAATAACAAATAGCGGAACCTGGATGCTCATACTGGCTCCCACATATTCTACGAAGATCTTTATCGGTCAAACCGCATAACAACATACGTTGTTCCCTTTGTCATTGGTATGTTACTTGCCCGAGATTCGATCGTCGGTATCTCAATACCTAGTTCAATCTCGTTACTGGCAAGTCTCTTTACTCATTACGTAATGCAACATCCCGTAAATAACTCATTAGCTACATTGCTTGCAAGGCTTATAGTGATGTGCATTACCGAGAGGGCCCAGAGATACCTCTCCGATAATTTCGAAATACGCCAACTCAACAAGTACCTTCGGAGACACCTGTAGAGCATCTTTATAATCACCCAGTTACGTTGTGATGTTTGGTAGCACACAAAGTGTTCCTTCGATAAACGGGAGTTGCATAATCTCATAGTCATAGGAACATGTATAAGTCATGAAGAAAGCAATAGCAACATACTAAATGATCAAGTGCTAAGCTAATGGAATGGGTCAAGTCAATCACATCATTCTCTAATGATGTGATCCCGTTAATCAAATGACAACTCATGTCTATGGCTAGGAAACTTAACCATCTTTGATTCAACGAGCTAGTCAAGTAGAGGCATACTAGTGACACTTTGTTTGTCTATATATTCAAAGATGTACTAAGTTCCCAATTAATACAATTCTAGCAGGAATAATAAACATTTATCATGAAATAAGGAAATAAATAATAACTTTATTATTGCCTCTAGGGCATATTTCCTTCAGCTCTTGGGTTGCATGTGTTGTTTGGATGGAAAACAGATAACCGCACAGCCCCTGTCGGCCAAGCGCACTGCATGCGTTAGCGCAAGGCCGAGTAGGGGGGAGGGGGTCTCCCCACCCCCTGAGAGGCTGAGCCTGGAACGAGCCGGAGTAGGCGGCGACGCGGCGTGCCGCGGCGCCACATGTGGAGGCGAGTCCGTCACACCCCGTTACCCCCGATCTATCTTAGAGGTGTGGCTCTGGGGTTGCATGCGTTGTTTGGATGGAAAACAAAATAGCCGCACTGCGCCTATCAACCAAGCGCACTGCCTGCATTAGCGCGAGGCCGAGCAGGGTGGAGGGGGGTCGTGACCCCCCTCCCCACCCCCTGCAAGGCCGAGCCTAGAACGAGCCCGAGCATGTGCCGACGCGGCGTGCCGCGGTGCCACATGCGGAGGCGAGTCCGTCACACCCTGTCGCCCGCTGTCTATCTTAGCGGTGTGGCAACCACCAAACGGCAGTGCTCGCAATTGCTGTTTTAGTTCGTCGTCACAACTGCCAAGTGACAGTGCTTGTTGTTGGTTGGAAAAAAAACCGTATAAGCGAACTGCAATGCTTAATTGACAGCACATCTTTCTTCCCATACTGAACTCCATTCTTTAGGTTAATGTACTATTTTTATTTTTACGTGCGAGGGAGCTGGTGTTGCGTGCTTGTTGTGGGTCGTGGCGCTTCTTTGTTTTTGGGCTGTGATAATGTGTTGGGCCCGTTGGAGTGTGACATGCATTTAGCCCAAGTCGTCCTTGTCTTGTTGTATGCGTGTGTGCTGAACATTTAGTCCAACCTCGCCCGTTGAGAGCGTGTCTGACCTGTTTATAAGCTATGGCGAGTCAAAGGTCTCGAACTCCTCCGGTTACTTGTTTGGGCGCTTATACACGACGCTCCTGCTCTATCCTATCTTACCTGTGGGCCCATGTGTGTCTGGCCCCATGCATCGTGGCTCAGAACGGACTCGCGTATTGTGGGCGCAGACTTACTACGAGACTGGCTGGGGCCTGGTTCCACCTGGGTGGTCAAGTTTTTTTATCTTTTCTTATTACAAGCATTTTTTTCCTTTAGCACTACATGTATTCGTGGCAGTACAAATTATATCATTTGCACTGCTTGTACCAATGTTGTGCAGTGCAGTACGCGTATTAAGTCTATGTTTGTGCAGTGCACGAAAGTGACTGCAGTCCCTCTTGTGCTTCATTTATGTATGTACTGCACTTCTTGTACACACATTGTGAACTGCCTGATACTATTCTCTTGAACTGCATTCCCATTTGTTTAGATCGTTGTGCCTATTATAATTTTTCAGAATATGAATATTAATGGTCTTTCTTTAATTATTGTTGTGGACTGCATGTACCCACTTGGCGCTTTGTTTATATTTACCAATGTGTACTGCATTCATCTTTCATTTTTATGTTACGAGTTGCAGTCAGAGTGCTTAATTTTTTTGTTGAACATTGTTTCTGAATCAGATATTGATATATTTTGGTATCACACATCATATTTTTCAACCTTGCCTGTATACTTGTTCTAATACATAGTCAACAATCTTTACCTAGTGCAATGACATTGTTTTACAAAGAACATTCGATATGAAGCAACGTACATAAGCAAAACCTAGCAGATAGGAAACAAGGAACAACACAAGTACTAAAGTAAAATGAAACTAAACATAGCCCTGTTCATTTCTAGTTGTTGTATGGGATTACATCCTTGCTATTGTTCTTGGCTTCTTTTTTCTTTTTGCCATGTCTAGTCCCATTATGACATCATAGATGATTCTCTATGACTCGTAGGTTGCAAATGCATCTATTACTGTATACTTAATAAGCCTGTCTGGAAGCGAGCAAAACCCCCACAGAGTATGGTCCTCCTTGCAGTTGATTTCGTTCTTCATGCCATGGTAGTTCATGTCGATCAGCCTGCTGGCAACATCAGCCAAAGAGTTAAATTCCTTTTTCTTGTATGGGTCTCTCCATTCCACATGAATATCAATGTAGTTGTCAGAGTTGATCTCCAAGCCAGATAGTTTCAGCTTGTTTTTATCTCCTTCAATGGCGAATTCGGGGAAGGTGTATTCATCATTCATGAGGAATTTTTCTAGTTCCATTGGCCTGCAAGATGTTTGTATAAAGTGGATATAGTGAGATAGTACCATTTATTGTTGAGAACTACCAATCTTGTTTTGATTTTTCTGAAACTGAAGTGCAATATGAATCCCCTGAATCTATTGCAGTGAGTAGTTGTTAATACTTTCTGCATGTTTGTTATCTTTAATTGAATTTCATACATGTTTTAATAGTTTGGACTATGATCTTCTTTACGTCCAAATCCATACAGGATTGAATGTAGGCATTAATGGTGTAGTTTTTTATTGTTCAGGTAGATAATTTGTATTTGTAAAACAAAATAAAACTACGTGGATTGCTAGATCACCTATTCAAGAATTGAACACATGGTTTACATGGAGCCAGATGAAAACTGTCAATGAATTCCTATGCCATGCTTTTAAAAAATGTGAACCAAAGTTTATATAATGAAAATTGCGATGAAGAAAAATTTAAAATCAATATTAACTAGCAATAGTACAGATTAATAATTATTCTCACCTGTCTTTAGCTGTAGAGATGCGGTAGACAAGGCATTCTTTTTCTACACATAGCTGGAGCACTGTTACCCGCTGTGGCTTCACGTAGTGCGTGTATTCAAAATCAACGAAGACTAGTTTGACGAGCATTCTGCCGAGCTTCCTCCTGAGCATGGATAACATCTTGTCCACGTCTTGACCCTTGCTTGTGCAAACGACGTGGAGCTTGTGGTTGCCGTGGAGGTCGACATCGTGGAGCTCCCTGGTGAACCTGTGGTGCTGTTTGTATAGAGGTGCATCCTCCATGGATCTCCTGTGCTCTCTCGCATTTGCTTTGGAGAGAGAGGTTACTGAAAGGAAGTGGGGAGAAGAAGCTGTAATGGGTTTTTGGGGGGGTCCTCTGCTCTCCTCTTCTCTGCTCTCTGTGACAGGACATGGGAGTGCTGGAGCGGGCTAGTAGCATGGTGGGGCTGTGTTTTCAGTTACGTGCCAACTTCAGAGAGGTTGTGCTATGAGGAGGTTGTCTTAGTGCGTTGGAAATCCAGAACGTTGTCGCCTCTTTTTTTGTGACAACTTCAGGAATGCACGCAACTGTCAGAAAATGTGATGATTGTGTTTTCGTGAGTTTTCCTATTAAGTGTACTTCTTTGGTACCTTAACAGAACTGCATATGTCAACAATGTGTACTGCATGCAAGTTATTTTTATTATCTATACACTATATTATATCGGATCAGGATTCATACAGATGTACGCACATTACTTTTTTGATGGAGTTCTTTTTTATTTTCTCTTTTTTTATAGGTGATGGTGATGTAGCTTTTGTGTGGATGGAAGGTAGTGTTTGATAGGGGTACCGGACTGCTTTGCTTAACTAACTATGCTGCAATCTTCATTTTAAGCCCTACTAAAATACAATAGAAAGAGAACTGCATTTTAGACATAGCAATACATCGTTCTTCCACGTGACGAACTGCATTGTTGTAGGTCGCGTACTACATTTGTACGTTTACTTCGAGCTTCCTGCATTTTATTTATGAGAGCGAACTGTAGTTTCTGGCAGTGCCCACACACATTTTTTTGTGGTTCTTATTCATTTAAAAAACGTTTCTTATTTTTCTTCAATGTTTCATTTTTGTACTTATTGGTTTTAGTGGCCGTGTTATTTTAACTACTCTACTGTGTTGGGCCTGTGTTGCTAGAGAAGTGAAAACACATTCAACCCAAGTAGGTCTGTCAGCACGGCTGGCTCCCAGTGCTCCGTGTGTGGGCGATATCGTTTAGTCCCATCTTGCCCGCGGAGAGCACACTCAACCTGTTTATAAGCGTTTGCGAGGCAGCCGTCTCGAACTCCTCTGGTTACTTATATGGGTGCTTATACACGGCGCTCGCTGCTCTATCCTCTCTAACCTGTGGGCCCATGTGTGCCCGGCCCCATGCATCATGGCTCAGAACGACTCGCCTATTGTTGGCGCAGACTTACTACGAGACTGGCTGGGGCCGGTTGCACTTGGGTGGTCAATTTTTTTTAATTTTTCCCTCTTACGTATATTTTTTAAATGTAGGGGCATGCACTGCTTAGTAAATCATCTTGCACTACATTCATTTGGTTTGTGTACTGCATGAGCACACATTCCGCACTACACATTTTTGTGCACTGCATGCTGGTCGCATTTTTCTTTTTCTTTTTCCTCTTACGTATCCTTTTTCTAGTGTATGGGTGTGCACTGCTTTGTTGGGTATGTGTGCACTGCATTCGTCAGAGTCTTGTGTTGCAGGTGTACGCATTTTGTACTGCGTGCATCGTTTTTTATGGCAACATTGTGACTGCTTGTACCAATGTTGCGGACTGCATTGCTTGTATTTACGGACTAGATTACGTGCACTAAATCTATGTGTTTGTGCACTGCACGAAAGTACTTCTCTTGTGCTTAATTTTGAGCATGTACTGCACTTCATGCACACATATTGTGAACTATCTGGTATTACTTTGACGAATTGCAATCACTTTTATTTAGAATGGTCTGCGGATTATAACTTTTTAGAAATATAAATATTTAATTATCTGTGGTTAGTTCGTGGGAAGTGCTGGAGTCAAAGTACAACTTTTTTGGGTCCTTTTTCTTCGGTAACATAAGCCTTCATTGATTGTCCTTCATTCTTGGTAACATAATTTTCATTAACTCTCGTTTAATTTTCAGTTTTGAGCTTTTTGCATTCCTGTTCTATAAATGTAGGCCAACTTCTACCCTTCCTTTGCAGTACATTTCTACTCTGGCCGCAACTTCTCTCCTTTCTCCAGCCTCTCTTTATTTCTTTTCATTTTCTATGTTTTTATTGTGATGGCTCAAGGTCCCTGCGCGAATCTCTCTAGCTACTGTCATGGTTGTGGTGTGCCGATGCACTGCGATTGCTTAGCTTGTTCGCAGGCCTGTCGTGCTCGCCGAGGCGGCAATGTCTTGTGCCGAGCTGCGCGAGTGGAGCAGCTTGCATATGGCACAATATTCACGAAAGGATTGGATATGGGCCACATCAATGTTGTTGCGTTCTATTCCGCCCTGCTTCGACGTGGCCTTGGCCGCACAAGTCCGTTTGTCCATCAGCTTACGCCAAAAAACATGGAGACTCACTACAAGATGGTAATTTTTGCTAGATCTGATTTTTTTTGTGTTTTCTATTTTTTTGTATAATTCCATTCTATTATGAACTTCTATTATTTTAGGAACACACTTTTTTTGTTTTATTGAAGTTTACTACACTATGTTCTTATTTCTTGTTTTTATTTTTTTGCCTATGTGCATGGAGCTTGTGTTTTAGTTTGCATGGTTACAATATGTGAACTTCTTAGATATTAGCCGAGCACTACATGTTTCCACAATTTTTCCCGATTTGTACAGTGTGTACTACATGTAGCTAGTCTCAAGAACTGCATGATAGTTCAGAGCATACTGCATATTTGCAAGTTCCGTACTGCATATTAAATTGCTAGTATCGTTCTCAAACAGTTTTATTATTTTTTGCAGAAAATCCCCAAATGAGCTGTTAGGTATCTCCGGCTGAAGAAGAAGGGAATTCTACAAGTTGTTCTTGGCAATGGACACCTGAAACCAGCCAAGTACCGTGTAGGTGTTGATGGGCGGCTGTATGTGCAGAAAGGCTGGAAGGAATTTGTCATTGAAAGTGGCCTGAAGTTTGAGCAAGTTGTTGTCCTCAACTTTATTGAACTCGAAGATCTTATGGTTAGAATCACGTTTGACGTGATTGGTTAAGGTTATGAGGTTGATTGTAATAAGTCCTTTTGCGTATCGAACGCTTCAACTTTTCATGTGTTTTCTAATAAGTACTTTTGTGATCTGAACCGGTTGAATTATAAGTCAGAGTTCTTGCTGCCTGTGAGCTAACTGCATTTTTTATGGGTTGTGGATCAAAATGTGTCAATGTTTATTCTATACATCATTTCTCTCAATATGGTTTACCATATACATCATTTCTCTCAATATGCTTTAGTTGAACAACTCATAGTCAGTGGTAAATTTGTGTTTACACAAAATTTAAACTGATACATAAGTCGTACAGATATGCAAATTGCTATGTATATTAGTAATTTATTGAACTTCATCTATTTGGTTGTTAATCGGCTGCTTCTTCACAGTGACTGGAGCGTGTCTAATGTCGCACATTCTTTCGTTTTCCGTGGCGGTGTTGCTGGTTCTTGTTTTTGCACCATTGTGTTTGTAGCCCCTCGCGTGCTTATTGATGGCGGCTTTTGTTTTCCAGCACTGTGAACGGCAGTCTTCCTTGCTCCTCGCGTGTTGGTTGATGGCGGCTTTTGTTTTCCAGCGTTGTGAACTACAGTGTTCTTTGCTCCTTGCGTGCTGGTTGATGGCGGCTTTTGTTTTCCAATGTTGTGAACTGGATCCTTCTTTGCTCCTCGTGTGATGGTTGATGGCGGCTTTTGCTTTCCAATGTAGTGAACTGCATCCTTTTTTGCTCCTCGCGTGATGGTTGATGGCGGCTTTCATTTTCCAACGCTGTGAACTGCATAACCTTCGTGCTCCTACCTGGTTTTTTGTATGTGGTGTCGTTCTCGGTTGTTTCTGTACAACAGTATTCCCTTGTGCTTTTTGTCTTTTGTTTGGTGGTCTTGTGGGCATTGTTTCAACGTGTTCTTTGTCCTCTTCACTCTCTTCTTCCTCTTCCTCCTCATCTTCATTTGTTTCTTCATAAGGCACTCTTTCTGTCGTGGAATTGTCACGGCAGATGTCCTAGTGAAAGGACTTAGTCGTGGAGCCATTGCAACTAGGAAGGTTTAAGGGGTTAATCGGGATAAAGGACACGAGGTTTATACTGGTTTGGCCCCTTACGGTGAAGGTAAAAGCCTACGATCCAGTTTTGAGTGGGATTAACTATGTCTCGATAACTAGGGAGCGAATCGCTTGACCTAGCTCTCGAGTTGATGTTACTTGCCTTGAACCGCTGCCGGGTCGTCCCTTTATATACAGAGGTTGACGCCCAGCGGCTCTATAGAGTCCTAGCTAGATCATAAACAGTGTCGGGCTCAGTCTCTTCACTATTCTTACCTTACAATACAAGTCACGTATACATGGCGGATTATCACTACGAGCCTTAAGTCGCCTCTAGGATTCGGGCCCTTAACTGAACCGCCATCTCTATCCTGGGTGTTGGGCTTCAATAATATTTGTAAGTATAACCCGGCCCCTCCTGGGTGGGTCATACCAATAGTTATATCCCCAACATTAGGCCCCAGATTGATTTGAACTGGTTCATGTCAATCTTTGACACTTTAAGAAAAATCTTCCGCTCTTTAAAAAAAATTGCAACCCGCCATGACATCATCATCTAGATTTATGGTAACCCACCGTGACGTCACCTTCCATAAAAGCACATTTTATCCAATGCATCCCAATGGATCTTTGTCTTGATGGCCATCCTGAAAATCGAGGCGTCCTTGTAGTTGGATAACTCATAGTTTCGGCGTCCTCATTTTTCGCGCTCTTTTATTGGCCCTTCCTTATAAATAGACCCGACTAGGTCTTCCTCATTCTTCCCATTCCGCATCTTCTTCTTCTCGCCCCCGTCTGTCACTGGAGCTGCGCCACCACCGCCGCAGCGCATCTCGTCTCTGTCAACTTTGGCCGCTGCATCAACCTGATCTTGACCAGAAAACAGCAGCGCCCTTCCGCAGCGAATCTCTTGCAGTAAGTTTTCTCCTTTCTGCGCCATAGATCCGTGCTAGGGCTAGCATGTTCTTCTGTCCTGCGTGAAGTTCATCTTAATTCTTGTGTTCCTTCTGTTACGACTTTTTTTGATCCAAAAATACCATACATCTCATGCGGTACGTGTTCCGCATCCATTTTGGGTACCAGTAGATCTCCTTTCTGTGTAGAAAATCCCCATTATAGCACATGAACTCCTCTGCGCCATGTTTTAGGTCTAGAAAAATTTCTTTTTTGAACATCTGTTTGATCCAAAATAACAGCTGCAAATTGTGAAACCTGTTTGTACAACACTTAGACAAAAATTTGCACTTGTTAGATTTATCTAGCCATGGCGACTCTGTTCGCTGGCTTTAAGGAGGCAATGCTCAATTGATAACTTGAACCACCCTTGGCGGTTTAAATAGTCTTGACGACTTATAGAGCCTATGGCGGCTGAAACAACCTTGACATGGTCATCCTTATACCATTAGGCCCCTTCGTAAGCCGCCATCTTGAATATGCACAGTAATATTTCTTCCTGCCCGGCTTAAATTTGAACCGACACTTTTACTTTGTCTTAGGCTTTCAATCAGAATGGCACCAAAGGCACCTACTTCCTGCAACTGGGTTAAATCCATTGTCACTGACAGCACTTTGGATGACTTTGTGAGGACCGGCTATCTGCCGAAAAAAGAAGTCAAGCCTTATTGTGCTCCTGACCCGGAGGAGGAATTTCCTCAACTCAAAGATGGAGAAGATATTGTTTTCATAGATCATATGAACTGGGGTTTGACTCCACCTGGATCAAAATTCTTCAGAGATGTGTTGCATTTCTTTGATCTTTACCCACAAGACATCGAACCCAATTCCATGTCAAATATCTGCAACTTCCAAGTATTCAGTGAAGTATACCTTGGAGAAGAACCCAATCTGCTGCTTTTCAAAGAACTGTTTTATTTGAACTGCCAGAATGAGTGTGCTAGCAGTCAGAGCTTAGAGCTTGGCGGGGTCTCAATCCAGCGCCGTAGGGATGTGATCTTTCCTTACGCCAACCCGCCGAGCCATCCCAAAGATTGGAACATGACGTGGTATTACTGCCAAGATACCTCTCCGGCTGGTGAAAATCCTCTGCCCGGCTTTCGTGCTCTTTGTCTCGGGCCCAACCATCATTTGCTTGACAAGATTACAACCGCTGAACGTAAATCACTTGCCCCCACTTTGGCCAAGATCAAGGCTCTTCTGGGGAACGGGCTAACAGGCATCACCTAGTCCGGGTTTGGCTCGCCTAGCGGGTTATTCTATTGAGCCGCTGCACCGGTTTGATGTGTGATTATACACGCGTGAAGGATGACCCCCCGCATCACAGCCCTGATGACCTGCCAGAAGACGTCATTGACAATATGACGAAGTCTCTTTTGAATGAAAGCCTGGCAGACTGTAGTAGAGTGGGCTTAGCCCCTTTCTACAAGGCTAACCCGGCGCCAAAGGTAAGCCACCCATATGAATTAATTACTTTGATTTTTCCATGGCTTCTCCCATATTTATACCTCTGCTAATTTCTACAGGCGGGTGATAAATTCTGGAAGGTCAAATATGACCATGAGGCTGCCAAAAGAGCCAGGAAGGAGAAGAATGCCGCCAAAAAAGAGGCTGCCAAGAGGAAACGCAAAAAGGCCACCGCCTCTGATGTGCTCCAACTAGCAGACTCTTCTGAGTCGGAGGTAGCCCTTGACTCCCTTGGCTCATTTTTTAACCATCTTATTGACACTGATTATCAGCAGGAGGACACAGGAGCAAGCCGTAGCAAGGCTGATGAGGTAACTATCCTTTCCTCCGACTCCGAGCCTTTGCCAAGATAGAAAATCCGCAGAGTGACCCGGAAAGTAAGGTTTTGCCATCCTTTAGCTCATCACGATCCTCAATTTCTTTTGAAGCTGCAGATTCATGAGAGCCGGAGGCAGACTCGGACCAGCAAGGATGCGGATCTCTCCTCCGGCTTACCAAACACCCCAAGGAAGCGCCGGAATGAGGTCACTTCTCTTTTAAATACCTTTTATCCCTTGGCAGGTGAGGGAGTCCTGGATTAGGGGGTATCCGGACAGCCGGACTGTGTGTAACGTCCGGACTATTGAAGCGTGAAGATACAAGACTCAAGACTTCGGCCCGTGTCCGGATGGGACTCTCCTTTGCGTGGAAGGCAAGCTTGGCGATCCGGATATTGTGTTTCCTTTCTTGTAACCGACTCCATGTAAACCCTAGCCCTCTCCGGTGTCTATATAAACAGGAGAGGTTGGTCCTTAGAACGCCGATCACAATTACAATCATACCATAATAGGCTAGCTTCTAGGGTTTAGCCTCTATGATCTCGTGGTAGATCTACTCTTGTACTACCCATATCATCAATATTAATCAAGCATGAAGTAGGGTTTTACCTCCATCGAGAGGGCCCGAACCTAGGTAAACATCTGTGTCCCTTGCTCCCTATTACCATCAGCCTTGACGCACAGATCGGGACCCCCTACCCGAGATCCGCTGGTTTTGACACCGACATTGGGGCTTTCATTGAGAGTTCCTCTGTGACGTCGCTGCAAGGCTCGATGGCTCCTCCAATCATCGTCGGCAACACGGTCCAGGGTGAGACTTTCCTCCCCGGACAAATCTTTGTGTTCGGTGGCTTCGCACTGCAGGCCGATTCGCTTGGCCATCTGGAGCCGATCGACAGCTACGCCCCTGGCCACCAAATCAGGTTCAGAAACCTTAGCTACACGGCGGATATCCATGCAGGATTGATCTCCGATGGATTCGGGCCCGCGCCAGGAGCATCGGACAGTCACGACGAGCATGGCATGGACCTGCTGTCGGACAACGCTTAGGATATCGCCCCTGCAGTAGCCCCAGACTCAAATGTGGAGCAGGCTGCGTTGCCTAGGGACGGAGGGATGGACCCCGCCTGGAAGGCCGTACCCTCAGCGGCGGTGGACCCAAACACAGGCCTCGCTTCTGAGGATGCATGTGACTCCGGATCCCCGGATTCATATTTGGTTATAGGATCTAGTCCGTGCATTCCCGAGCCCGCCGAACCTGGTTGGGCTCCGGTAATGGAGTTCACCGCTGCGGACATCTTTTAGCACTCGCCCTTTTGCGACATGCTGAACTCATTAAAGTCTCTCTCTTTGTCAGGAGGCTTTCGGCCGAACTATGTCCGGCTCGAGTGGGAAGTAGGCGACGACGAGATTCGCTGCCCACCCACCACCCACTTCATAGCCACAGTTGATAATTTAACCGACGCACTTGACTTCGACTCCAAAGCCATCGACGGTATGGACGACGATGCAGGAGAAGATTCAGAAACTATGGGGCGCCAGACTTCCACCTCGTCACATGACATATACATGGTGGATACGCCCAAGGAGGACGATGGTGACAATCCGGAAGATAAAACCCCCGGGCAAAAGCCAAAGGGATGGCGCAAACGCAGTTCCAAGTCCAGCAACAGTAAAAATACCAGCAAGAGCGCCAGAAGGATCGATACTCCGGCCAACCCCGAAGGCAACAACGACCATACGGAACCAGCGATGGAGCAGGACGATCTTGGTCACGCCGAACACAGTTCGGAGCAGGCGCCCGAAGACAATGATCCAGAGGGACGAGTTCATCAAACCGACCCAGGACAAGAACACAGTCCGGATGATGACGCATTCATCATTCTGGAAGCATGCATGGAACGAGATAACCTCCACAGAAAGCTTATGGCCACAACGAGAAGTCTGAAGAAGCAGAAGCAATGGCTTAAAGCCGAACAGGAAACGCTCAATCGCAGATTGAAGAAAGTGCTTGACACTGAAGAAAGATATGGCGACGATCGCCATACAAAGAGCTACCCAAAACGTAAGCTACTGCCAGAATTCGACGATGAGGCCGTTCCACCAAAGAATAACATGACTAGGAGACCAGACGTACCACTCCATAACCGCAACCAAGCAGCTACAGACGCCGCACGCGACCTACGTGAGCACCTGGATAAGAAAGCTGGCGCAGCTAGGTCCATCTATGGATCTAAAGGACACACCCCGGGGAGGGACTATGGTTACCACAACGATTACACCGAACACGACAACAGCTGACGGCATGCCACAATACATCCAGATACAGAGGGGCTGCTCACCCCCTATGCTTTACTGATGAAGTACTGGACCAGGAATTTCCACAGGGCTTTAAACCTCTGAACATAGAGGCATACGACGGAACAACAAACACAGGGGTCTGGATAGAGGACTTTATCCTACACATACATATGGCTCGCGGGGATGACCTCCACGCCATCAAATACCTTCCCCTCAAACTAAAGGGACCAGCTAGACACTAGTTGAAAAGCCTCCCCGAAAATTCAATTGGGAGTTGGGAAGAACTCGAAGATGCCTTCAGGGCCAATTTTCAAGGGACTTATGTCCGACCTCCGAACGCCGACGACTTAAGTCACATAGTCCAACAGCTCGGAGAGTCCGCCCGCAAGCTTTCGAACATATTCCTCACTAAGAAGAATCAAATTGTTGATTGTCCGGATGCCGAAGCCTTAGCGGCATTCAAACACAGCATCTGTGATGAGTGGCTCGCCAGACACCTCAGCCAAGAAAAGCCAAGGACAATGGCAGCCCTAACAAGCCTTATGACCCACTTTTGCGCGGGAGAAGATAGCTGGCTAGCCCATAAAGGCACCAACGACCCCAGCACATCCAAAATAAGGGATGGCAACGGGAAGCCATGGCATAATAAAAATTAACGCCAAAAACAAGGAAGAGAGCCCAGATAACACAATGGTTAATGCCATATTCAAGGGCTCTCGGCCTAATCAGCAAAATAAGCCATCTAAAGGCAGTAAAGAGGGACCGTCTGGACTGAATAGAGTCCTAGATAGATTGTGTCAAATCCATGGCACCCCTGACAAGCCTGCAAACCACACGCACAGAGAGTCCTGGGTCTTCAAGCAGGCCGGCAAATTGAATGCTGAACACAAGGGAAGGGAAACACCAAGTGAGGAAGAGGATGAACCTCGCCAGCTGAACACTGCGGGACAGAAAAAATTCCCGCTAGAGGTTAAAACAGTAAACATGATCCACGCAACTCATACATCCATGAGAGGGCACGAACGCGCACATAGAGATGCGCACGATATAGAGCCCACACCTAACTACTGGATGTCTTATCCGATCACTTTCGATCACTTGGACGGCCGGACTAGTATTCGGTGCGACGGATCAGAGGCCTTGGTGCTTGACCCAATGATTGATGGATACCGTCTCACCCGGGTCCTCATGGATGGCGGCAGTAGTCTCAATTTAATATACGAGGACACTGTCCGCAGGATGGGGATAAACCCATCCAGAATCAGCCAAAACAACACCACCTTTGAAGGGGTGATACCAGGCGTTGAGGCCTACAGCAGGGGCTCCGTCATATTGCAGGTAACCTTCAGCTCTCCAGGCAACTCCAGAAGCGAAGAACTACTCTTCATCATCGCGCCCTTCCAAAGCCAGTTTAGCCAGAGAGGTGATGGCCTTAATCTTCTCCGGGTTAGCCTCGATGCCCTGTTAGAAACCAGAAAACCCAAAAGCTTGCCTGCAGGCACACCAAAAACACATTTGGCCGGGTTAAGCATCATCTTGAAAACCCAAAGATTGTCAAAGGTTTCCTTTAAATCATCTATCAAGGTCTCCTTCTCTCTGTATTTCACCACTATATCGTCCACATAAGTATGAACATTGCGCCCAATTTGATTATGAATATAATTATGCACACACCGGTGGTAAGTCACCTGGGCACTCTTGAGCCCAAAAGGCATTGATACATAGCAGAAGGCTCCGAACGGATTAATGAACATCGTCTTCTCCTGGTCCTTAACTGCCATCTTGATCTGATGAAAACCAGAGTAAGCATCCAAAAACCTCAAATGCTCACAACTTGTCGTAGCATTAATGATTTGATCAATACGAGGGAGAGCGAAGGGATCAGCCGGACAAGCCTTGTTTAAATCCGTGTAATCCACACACATACGCCAAGTACCGTTTTTCTTAATCACAAGCACCGGGTTAGCCAACCACTCTGGATGAAGAACTTCAATGATGAACCCAGCTGCTAAGAGCCGGGGTATCTCCTCACCAATGGCCTTCCACCTCTCCTCATTGAACCGCTGAAGAAACTGCTTGACCGGCTTAAACTTTGGATCAATATTAAGAGTGTGCTCAGCGAGTTCTGTTGGTACACCTGGCATGTCCAAATGTTTCCATGCAAAGATGTCCCGGTTCTCATGGATGAACTCGATGAGCGTGCTTTCCTATTTGGGATCCAAATTAGCACTAATACTGAACTGTTTGGATGAGTCGCCTGGAACAAAGTCAACAAGCTTAGTATCATCGGCCGACTTAAACTTCATGATCGGATCATGCTGTATGGTTGGCTTCTTCAAAGATGTCATATCCGCCGGATCAACATTGTCCTTGTAGAATTTTAACTCTTCGGTTGCACAGACCGACTCAGCATAAGCCGCTTCACCTTCTTCACATTCCAAGGCTACCTTCTGGCTTTCATGCACCGTAATGGTTCCCTTATGATCCGGCATCTTGAGCTGCAAATACACATAACACGGCCGTGCCATGAACTTGGCATAAGCCGGCCGCCCAAACAGAGCATGATATGGGATCTTGATCTTGACTACTTCAAACGTCAATTTCTCGGCCCTGGAGTCATATTCATCCCCAAAGGCTACCTCCAATTTGATCTGACCAACTGGATATGCCGACTTACCGGGCACGAGGCCATGGGAGATAGTGTTGGACTGCCTAAGGCTTTTATCAATTAAACCCATGCAACGGAAGGTCTCATAATAGAGGATGTTGATGCTACTGCCTCCATCCATGAGTACCTTGGTGAATTTATATCCACCCACCTGAGGGGCCACCACCAAGGCTAAGTGACCCGGATTATCAACCCGGGGAGGGTGATCTTCCCTACTCCGTAGAATAGGCTGCTCAAACCAGCTCAAATAACGAGGAACTGCCGGCTCAACAGCATTCACAGCCCTCTTATGAAGCTTCTGGTCTCGTTTACATAAACTGGTGGTAAACACATGATATTGCCCACTATTCAGCTGCTTTGGATGGCTCTGGTATCCACCTTGCTGTTCTTGCTAACCACCCTGGCCAGATTGTTGGTTATATCCACCTTGATTGCCTTGAGAATTTTGAAAATTAGGATTTGAGCCGCCGCCCGGGCCATGAAAACTGCCGCCACCTGAGCCGCCGCCCTGCCCATTGTTACCATCAAACATGTTGGAATTTTGAAGGCCTTCATGATCGTATAGTCCTTCCATAGATGGGTAGCCGGCTTCTGCTAAGTGTCGTTCCTTGGACAGGGCTCGTTCAATAACTGCTCAAGTGTGGGGCCTGACCCGCCAGATCGGGGAGGTGGTATCCCCTTATGCTGTTGGTTGTTACCCTGCGCACTAGTGTTAGCCACAAAATCCAAACTACCATCAGCCTTACGTTTATTACCTCCTTGATTTGCCAGGTTATGCTGAGGGCCCTTTCTGTTGCCGTTCTTCGTTCCCTTCCATGTCTTTTCATCATCATACTCGGGATCCTTGGTACTATCAGAGTCGGCATACTTTACCAGAGCCTCCATGAGCTTGCCCATATCATTACAATCATGCTTGAGCCGCCCTAGCTTTTGTTTCAGAGGCAAAAACGGCAATTTTCTCCAACATTAAGACTGCAGAGCCGGCATCCATCTTATCAGATGAATGTATTATCGCTTTAACCCGGTGCACCTAATGGGTTGTAGACTCGCCCTCTTCCTGGTTGCAATTCGTCAAATCCACAACTGACATAGGCTGCTTGCACGTATCCTAGAAATTCTGGACGAACCGGGCTTTTAGCTCCACCCATGAACTGCTTGAATTAGGTGGTAGGCCTTTCAACCAAGTGCGGGCGGTCCCATCCAACATCATGGTGAAGTACTTGGCCATCACAGCATCACTGACCTTCAATAATTCCATAGCCATCTCGTAACTTTCAATCCATGCCCCGGGCTATAAGTCGGCCATGTAGTTCGGCACCTTCCTAGGTCCCTTAAAATCCTTGGGCAAACTCTTGTTACGTAGAGCCGACACTAGACTAGGGACTCCTCCGGTCCTGGTGGCCACACCTGCCTTGATAGAAGCCGTCGGATAAGCCGGATACGGCTGATAAGCCGTCAGCTGAGCCGCGTGCTCAGCCTCCTGCTGAGCCGCCCGCTCGGCCTCTTGACGTATTCTATCTTGATCTACCAAGTTAAGGGCTCCATGGCGCGCCGGGTCATGCCCGCCTGGCTGGTTACGGCACCGGACGTTGCTTGAGACAGCCGCTGAGTCCATGTGCCTGCTATAACTCGGGCTTCGGCTTGGACGAGGGGTTGAATGGATCCTATCCCGGCTATATGAGTACTCCTCCTGTTGTGCTAAGGTCGTCTGAAGAAGTTCTCTGACCCGGCAGGTTTCAACCGCCGCCGGAGAGTCGCCATTAATTGGAAGAGACGCCAGCCGTGCCGCTGCCGCTATCATGTTCTCCAACGGGTTAGAATAGTGACCCGGAGGTGTTGGTACATACTGAGGTGGAGCAGTGTTCACGCAGGGAGGCCCCATCACCCGTGGCTGAATCGGTGCCCCGACCCCAGGTGTTGCAACCTGGTCTACCTCCGTATGCGGGGAGAGCCATGGCGGGTTACTGGGCCCTGCACCAGGTGTGTGAATGAGGTTTCGAGGATCATAAACCGAAGGAAGTCGAGACTGAGTCTTCTGATGTCCTCTCCACATGACCTCATTAGATGTGTTCTGATCTTGCGTGAGTCGGAAAGTCTGTGCCTGAATCCGCTGAGCCCGAGCATCCAGAGTCGCCCGCTCTGCGGTTATCCTAACATCTTTCGCTGCTAGATCTTCCTTAGCTTGCACCATATACAATTTTAACTGTGCCACCTCTGCATCATGTCGAGCTTGATCCGCCGGGTTGACCACGGCGGTTAATAGAGTGGTTAGCTTATCTATGAGATCCATCAACACCTAAGTGGGCGAGCGCACAGGGCCTCCTGCCCCGGCTGCTGCTGACCCGGAGGTCATGGCCGCCGCAGTTGTGGAGTCTTGGATAGGTTGTGTGCTAGCCATGAAGATTCCAACCCTGCTCGACGACCCGAGGCAATCCGGAATACTGCTGCCATCGGAACATCCGCCAAGCCCGCCATCTTGCAATTGATCCAATGAATATGTCTCACCTGTGGATGACCCGCCATCAGAGTAGATGGTCGTCTCTCCATCAGATGCAGATCCTTTAGAGAGCCCTCTGTGGATGCATCCCACGAAGGCACGTTTCACAGCAGGCGGAGCCCGGGCGGGTCTCGCACGCTGAGCCGTTTCGATGAGGTCGGTGCAGATGTTCGGCTCAGGGCCCGGCTCGCCGATCTTGCCGATGAAAATGTGAATTCCGCCGAAGGGGACCCGGTACCCGTACTCAATTGAGCCGGTGTCGGGGCCTCAGCCTGCGTCGTTGATGTAGAGCTTGCCGCGATGACTCTTTGACATCCGGCCCATAGCATATCCCTTGAGCCCTTCGAAGCTGCCCTTCAAGAACTCAAATCCACCGTGCGCTGGCCCACGGTGGGCGCCAACTGTCGTGGAATTGTCATGGCAGATGTCCTAGTGAAAGGACTTAGTCGTGGAGCCATCGCAACTAGGAAGCTTAAAGGGGTTAATCGGGATAAAGGACACGAGGTTTATACTGGTTCGTCAACTTACGGTGAAGGTAAAAGCCTACGATCCAGTTTTGAGTGGGATTACTTATGTCTCGATAACCAGGGAGCGAATCACTTGACCTAGCTCTCGAGATGATGTTACTTCCCCTGAAACGCCGCCGGGTCATCCCTTTATATACAAAGGTTGACGCCCAGCGGCTCTATAGTGTCCCGGCTGGCTCATAAACAGTGTCCGGCTCGGTCTCTTAACTATTCTTGCCTTACAATACAAGTCATGTATACATGGCGGTTTATCACTACGGGCCTTAAGTCGCCTCTGGGCTTCGGGCCCTTAAATGAACCGCCATCTCTATCCTGGGTCTTGGGCTTCAATAATATTTGTAAGTATAACCCGGCCCCTACTGGGCGGGTCATACCAATAGTTATATCCCCAACATTAGGCCCCAGATTGATTTGAGCTGGTTCATGTCAATCTTCGACACTTTAAGAAAAATCTTCCGCTCTTATAAAAAATTTTGTAACCCGCCATGACATCATCATCTAGATTTTTGGTACGCCGCCATGACGTCACCTGCCATAAAAGCACATTTTATCCAATGCATCCCAACGGATCTTTGTCTTGATGGCCATCCTGAAAGTCAAGGTGTCCTTGTAGTTGGATAACTCATAGTTTCGGCCCCCTCATTTTTCGCGCGCTTTTATTGTCCCTTCCTTATAAATAGACCCGACTAGGTCTTTCTCATTCTTCTCGTTACGCATCTTCTTCCTCTCGCCCCCATCTGTCACTGGAGCTCCGCCACCACTGCCGCAGCGCATCTTGTCTCCGTCAACTTTGGTCGCTGCATCAACCTTATCTTGACCAGAAAACAGCGGCGCCCTTCCGCAGCGAATCTCTTGCAGTAAGATTTCCCCTTTCTGTGCCATAGATCCATGCTAGGGCTAGCGTGTTCTTCTATACTGCGCGAAGTTCATCTTAGTTCTTGTGTTCCTTCTATTATGGCTTCTTTTGATCCAAAACTACCATACATCTTATGCGGTACGTGTTCCGCATCCATTTTGGGTACCAGTAGATCTCCTTTCTGCGTAGAAAATCCCCATTATAGCACATGAACTCCTCTGCGCCATGTTTTAGGTCTAGAAAAATTTCTTTTTTGAACATCTGTTTGATCCAAAATAACAGCTGCAAATTGTGAAACCTGTTTGTACAACACTTAGACAAAAATTTGCACTTGTTAGATTTATCTAGCCATGGCGACTCTATTCGCTGGCTTTAAGGAGGCAATGCTCAATTGATAACTTGAACCACCCTTGGCGGTTTAAATAGTCTTGACGACTTATAGAGCCTATGGCGGCTTAAACAACCTTGACATGGTCATCCTTATATCATTAGGCCCCTTCGTAAGCCGCCATCTTGAATATGCACAGTAATATTTCTTCCTGACCGGCTTAAATTTGAACCGACACTTTTACTTTGTCTTAGGCTTTCAATTAGAATGGCACAAAAGGCACCTACTTCCTGCAACTGGGTTAAATCCATTGTCACTGACAGCACTTTGGATGACTTTGTGAGGACCGGCTATCTGCCGAAAAAAGAAGTCAAGCCTTATTGTGCTCCTGACCCGGAGGAGGAATTTCCTCAACTCAAAGATGGAGAAGTTATTGTTTTCATAGATCATATGAACCGGGGTTTGACTCCACCTGGATCAAAATTCTTCAGAGATGTGTTGCATTTCTTTGATCTTTACCCACAAGACATCGGACCCAATTCCATGTCAAATATCTGCAACTTCCAAGTATTCAGTGAAGTATACCTTGGAGAAGAACCCAATCTGCTGCTTTTCAAAGAACTGTTTTATTTGAACCGCCAGAATGAGTGTGCTAGCAGTCAGAGCTTAGAGCTTGGCGGGGTCTCAATCCAGCGTCGTAGGGATGTGATCTTTCCTTACGCCAACCCGCCGAGCCATCCCAAAGATTGGAACATGACGTGGTATTACTGCCAAGATACCTCTCCGGCTGGTGAAAATCCTCTGCCCGGCTTTTGTGCTCTTTGTCTCGGGCCCAACCATCATTTGCTTGACAAGATTACAGCCGCTGAACGTAAATCACTTGCCCCCACTTTGGCCAAGATCAAGGCTCTTCTGGGGAACGGGCTAACAGGCATCGACCTAGTCCGGGTTTGGCTCACCTGGCGGGTTATTCTGTTGAGCCGCTGCACCGGTTTGATGTGTGATTATACACGCGTGAAGGATGACCCCCTGCGTCACAGCCCTGATGACCTGCCAGAAGACGTCATTAACAATATGACGAAGTATCTTTTGAACGAAAGCCTGGCAGACTGTAGTAGAGTGGGCTTAGCCCCTTTCTACAAGGCTAACCCGGCGCCAAAGGTAAGCCACCCATATGAAGTAATTACTTTGATTTTTCCATGGCTTCTCCCATATTTATACCTCTGCTAATTTCTACAGGTGGGTGATAAATTCTAGAAGGTCAAATATGACCATGAGGCGGCCAAAAGAGCCAGGAAGGAGAAGAATGCCGCCAAAAAAGAGGCTGCCAAGAGGAAAGGCAAAAAGGCCAACGCCTCTAATGTGCTCCAACTAGCAGACTCTTCTGAGTCGGAGGTAGCCCTTGACTCCCTTGGCTCATTTTTTAACCATCTTATTGACACTGATTATCAGCAGGAGGACACAGGAGCAAGCCGTAGCAAGGCTGATGAGGTAACTATCCTTTCCTCTGACTCCGAGCCTTTGCCAAGACAGAAAATCCGCAGAGTGACCCGGAAAGTAAGGTTTTCCCATCCTTTAGCTCATCATGATCCTCAATTTCTTTTGAAGCGGCAGATTCATGAGAGCCGGAGGCAGACTCGGACCAGCAAGGATGCGGGGCTCTCCTCCGGCTTACCAAACACCCAAGGAAGCGACAAAATGAGGTCACTTTTGTTTTAAGTGCCTTTTATCCCTTGGCGGGTCTTACTCGTCGACCGCTCAATTTTTCTGACTCGGATTACCAGGACACTTCCCCTTCCTCCGGCGACTCAATGCAGTCCAACCTGCCGGCTTTCAAGACTGCTCTAGGGTATAATAATCTGCTTATCTTGTTCTTACTTTAACCCCTTGCATCTGTACTAACCTTTATTTTCATGTTGTGGACAAGCCAAGCCCAGCAAACGGGTTAGGAAAAACAAACCACCTGAAGACACGTTCGTGACTGAGCTGGTTGTTGAAATAGCTGTGCCGGACTCATCAACTCATGAGCCGCCATCTAAGCCAGCTCAAGACTTACCAACTCCCGCTACTGACCTGCCCGCTGAACGAGCCGCCGATGAATCAGAAAATCCAGAAGCCCCTAGCCCGGTCAGGACAGATGACCCTCAAAATACTAACGTTGAGATTTCAAAGGTATAGTGATGCTCATATATCGGTGACTCATTAGTCAATATTAAGCCAGGTTAGAAAATACCCACACTTATACTTGTAAACCTTAGAAAAAGTCTCAAATAAAGGGTGCTTCCAAACAAAACTTAAACCACAATAGAAAAAATTTCAAGGCTGCTGATTCGAATACAATCAGTAAACCGTTCCAAAGGGGTTAAGCTAGGATTCGAATACTATCATGTAGCCCCCAGTGGCTTTGGCGTTGCGCCGATCAAGAGGGTACCGACAGTTGTGTTCTCTTTGATTCGAATACGACCTATGTTTGAACAGGAAGCCCCCTAATGACCTTGGGAGTTTTTTTAACAACTCCGATTCGAATACGATCAAAGTCGGTTCCCAAAAGCGGTTGAGCTATGATTCAAATATGATCAAGAAGCCCCCTAGTGAGCTCGGCAGTGTGCCATTCAAAAGGGTACTGACAGCTATGTTCTCTTTGGTTCGAATACGACCTATGTTTGAACAGGAAGCCCCCTAGTGATCATAATTTTAACGGCTAGATTCGAATACGATCGTAAGCCGGATCAAGCGGGTTAAGCCAGATAAAATATTATCAGCCCCCAAGTGATCATGTGAGATAATAATGATAATAACAATGACAAATCTACCTTTGAAGAAGGAAAAAAAGGACAGAGGTCCTGCTTTATTATTTATCATAATATATACATTGACAAAATATGTACATTAGGAGAGTCGATGGCTCAAGTGTAGTAAGGCCAAAGATGAGCGATATTCCACGGCCGGTGGGTCTCCTCCTCTGACTTACATGAGTCTTTGTGCTCTCAAACATCAATGAGGTAATATGACCCGTTGTTCAAGTTCTTGCTGACCACAAAGGGCCCTTCCCAAGGTGGGGATAACTTGTGCACATTAGTTTGATCCTGGATGAGCCAGAGCACCAAATCACCTTCCTGAAAGGCTCTAGACTTAACCCGGCGGCTGTGATAGCGGCGCAAGTCCTGTTGGTAAATCACCGAACGAGTTCCTGCCAAGTCCCGCTGTTCATCTAACAGGTCAAGAGCATCCTAGCACGCTTGTTCCTTGTCCGCCTCCACATAACCTGCCACGCGAGGTGAGTCATGACGGATGTCACTAGGGAGAACCGCCTCAGCTCCATAGACCATGAAGAAAGGCGTATAACCCGTAGGTCTGTTAGGAGTAGTGTTGATGCTCCATAACACAGAGGGTAACTCCTCAACCCAACAACCCGGCGTCCGCTGTAGGGGGACCAAAAGCCGGGGCTTGATGCCTTTCAAGATCTCCTGATTGGCTCTCTCGGCTTGACCATTGGATTGGGGGTGAGCCACTGATGAAACATCAAGCCGAATATGCTCACGTTGACAAAATTCTTCCATGGCGCCTTTAGACAGATTAGTGCCATTGTCAGTTATAAGTTGTGTGGAAAACCGAAGCAAAATATCACCTTCTTCATGAACTGAACCACCGTAGCTGCATCACACTTACTAACTGGCTCTGCCTCCACCCACCTTGTAAATTTATCAACTGCCACCAAGAGGTGGGTCTTTTAATCTTTTGACCTTTTGAAAGTCCCAACCATGTCAAGCCCCTAGACTGCAAACGGCCAAGTAATTGGAATCATCCTCAATTCTTGAGCTGGCACATGAGCCCGTCTTGAGAACTTCTGACGGTCGTCACATTTACTGGCCAGGTCCTCCACATCAACATGAGCCGTCAGCCAATAGAATCCATGGTGGAAAGCCTGAGCCACAAGTGATTTTGACCCGGCACAATGACCACAATCCCCTTCGTGAATCTCACGTAGAATTTCTTGGCCTTCTTTAGGGGATACGGAACGCTGAAACGCCCCTGTCATGCTGCGATGATGCAATTCGCCACTGCCAATCGTCATTGACTTAGACCGCCGGGTTATCTGTCTGGCCAAGGTTTCATCCTCAGGCAACTCGCCCCGGGTCATATAAGCCAAATATGGCACCGTCCAATCTGGAATGACATGAAGAGCCGCCACCAATTTTGCTTCCGGATCGGGAACAGCCAAGTCCTCCTTCGTAGGTAACTTGACAGAAGGGTTATGCAGAATATACAAGAAAGTATTAGGCGGCACCGGCTTACGCTGAGAGCCCAGCCGGCTTAAAGCATCAGCCGCCTCGTTCTTTCTACGGTCAATGTGCTCCACTTGATAACCCTTGAAGTGTCCAGCAATGGCGTTGACTTCACGGTGATAAGCCGCCATGAGAGGATCCTTAGAATCCCATTTGCCTGATACCTACTGAGCCACCAAGTCTGACTCGCCGAAACACCTTACCCGACTTAAGCTCATCTCCTTAGCCATCCGGAGACCATGAAGTAAGGCTTCGTACTCAGCTGCATTGTTAGTGTAGGGAAACATCAACTGTAGCACATAACAAAATTTGTCACCTCGAGGGGAAGCTAAAACGACTCTAGCCCCCGAGCCCTCCAATTGCCCGGACCCGTCAAAATGAATAGTCCAATATGTGTTGTCCGGCTTTTCTTCACGCATCTGCAACTCTGTCCAATCATTGATGAAATCCACTAGCGCTTGAGATTTGATAGCAGTGTGAGGCACATACTTTAAACCATGAGGACCAAGATCAATGGCCCACTTGGCGACTTGTTTTGTGGCCTCTCTATTTTCAATGATATCCCCCAAAGGAGGAGAACTAACCACAGTGATGGGGTGGCCCAGGAAATATAGATTAAGCTTCCGACTTGCCATGAACACCCCATAAACAAGCTTCTGCCAATGCGGATACCGTTGCTTGGACTCAACAAGCACTTCGCTAATACAGTAAACCGGCTGCTAAACCGGGTGTTCCTTGCCTGCCTCCTTGCGTTCCACCATAAGGCAAACGGGAAGTGGAGGCTGTGTATTGATTACATAGATATCAATAAGGCTTGTCCGAAAGATCCTTTCCCGTTGCCGCGCATCGACCAGATTGTTGACTCCACAGCCGGGTGCGACCTGTTATCATTCCTTGACACCTACTCAGGCTACCACCAGATTTTTGTGACAAGAGAAGATGAGGAGAAGACAACCTTCATCACCCCATGTGGTACGTATTGCTTTTTACGGATGCCTTTCGGGTTGAAGAGTGCTGGCTCGACCTTTGCAAGAGCAGTCCAAATTGGTTTTGAGCCCCAACTACATATAGAAATATGGAAGCTTATATGGATGACATAGTGGTCAAAACCAAGGACAAGGCAACACTTGTGCAAGATTTGGAGGAGACGTTCACAAATTTGCGCAAGATCAACCTCAAGTTGAACCCTGAGAAGTGTGTCTTCGGTGTCCTGTCGAGCAAGCTTCTCGGGTTCTTTGTGTCGCAGCGTGGGATTGAGGCAAACCCAGACAAGATCAAGGCCTGAGCAGATTGAGGCACCTAAGCGGGTCAAGGATGTGCGTCGGCTCACTGGTTGCATCGCCGCCATGAGAAGATTCATCTCCAAGTCCGCTGAGCGTGCCCTTCCCTTTTTCAAGATCTTGAAGAAGGCGGGCCCAATGGAGTGGACCCCGGAGGCTGAGGCAGAGCTGCAGGATTTGAAGAAATACCTCTCCTCTACCCCAGTGATGGTTGCGCCCAAACCACAAGAACCGTTGCTACTGTACCTGGCAGCAACGAATCAAGTGGTTAGCACCGCACTGGTGGCACAAAGGGAGGTCAACAAAGAGGGAGCAACAACAGCGGAATCGATAGATGGCGAACCAGAACTCTCCTCGGCAGGGCCTGGTCCCGGCAAGGCCTGACACCAGTGTGACAGGGCCCACGCAACTAGGTGAAGCAGTGCAGAAGAAGAAGATGATGCAGCACCCGGTCTACTTCGTCAGCTCCCTCTTGCAGGGGGCTAGATCAAGGTATTCCGGTGTGCAGAAATTGCTCTTAGGCCTCCTTATGGCCTCGAGGAAGCTGCGTCATTACTTCCAAGCGCACGAGATCACCGTTGTCACCTGCTTCCCACTTCAACGGATACTGCATAACCCAGATGCAACGAGGAGGATTGTGGAATGGGCCTTGGAGCTATCAAGTTTTGGTTTGAAGTTCGAAAGCACCTCAACGATTCAGAGCAGAGTCCTGGCAGAGTTCATTACTGAATGGACCTTGACGCCTGACAAAGAGATCCAGGAGACCACTCTCCCTGGCAAGGAAACAAGTCGCAACAGTATTATGTACTTAGATGGGGCTTTTTCGCTACAAGGCACTGGTGCTGGTGTGCTGCTCGTCGCACCCACCGGAGAGCACCTCAAGTACGATCCAAATGCACTTTCCCAGGGAGATGTCGACAAACAACATTGCTGAGTACGAGGGATTGCTTGCCAGTCTCAGGATCGCAGCAGACCTCGGAGTCATGAAGCTCATCGTCAGGGGCGATTCACAGCTTGTCGTCAGGCAGATCAACAAGGACTATCAGAGCCCGTTGATGGAAGCTTACGTTGATGAAGTCAGGAAACTGGAGGAGCGCTTTGATGGTATACAGGTGGATCATGTCCCCCGAGTGGAGAATGACATTGCCGACTACCTGTCAAAGCGTGCTGCCCTCAAGCTACCTATGGAACCAGGTACTTTTGTGCTTTGGTTAACTCAACCATCTGTTGAACCATCAACAGAGCAGAATAAGTGAAGGAAGTCCGGCCCCGGCAAGTACTTCCCGAATGAGCTCCCTGGAGACGCCGGCGAAGATGTTGCCGTGGACGCCGAGCTTGTCATGGGGCAACCGACTCCGGTGGGGCGCCAAGCCCTTGCCATGGAGGCAACCATTCCCGCGGCAGAGGAAATGCCTTTGGTCCTTGTCGTCGAGCCACAGGCTCCAGCATGGGTGCAACATACCGTCCGATTCCTCCAGACAGGGGAGCTTCCTGAGGAGTACGAAGAAGCAGAGAGAGTAGCCCGTCGGTCTGCTCTGTACCAATTTGTTGACAACATTCTGTACAGAAAAAGACCAAATGGAGTGAAATTCAAGTGCATCCCTCGGGAGGAAGGACTAGAGCTGTTGGCGGAAATACACGGAGGCATATGTGGCTCTCACATAGGGTCGAGGGCCCTTGCCGGCAAGGCTTTCTATCAAGGTTTCTTCTGGCCCACTGCCCTCTAGGATACGACAACACTAGTAACCAAGTGTGAAGCGTGTCAGTTCCATTCGAAGAAGCTTCAACAACCAGCTCAAGCCTTGCAGACCATCCCTCTCTCCTGGCCATTCTTGGTCTGGGGGCTCGACATTTTGGGCCCCTTTCCCCGTGCTGTTGGGGGCTTTGAGTACTTGTACGTTGCAATCGACAAGTTCACAAAGTGGCCGGAGGTGGAAGCAGTGAGGAAGGTGACCGCACAGTCAGCCGTCAAGTGCTTTAAGGGGCTAGTTTGCCACTTTGGAGTGCCAAACAGAGTCATCACCGACAACAGCACGCAGTTCACAAGCCACACCTTCATGCAATACATTGAAGACCTCGGTAGCAAGGTCTGTTTTGCTTCCGTGGCTCACCCACGGAGCAAATAGCCAAGCGGAGAGGGAAAATGCTGAAGTGTTGGGTGTCCTGAGGACGAAGACTTTTCACAGGCTTCACAAGAGCTAAAGGCGTTGGATTGATGAGTTACCGGTGGTTCTTTGGTCGATCAGAACGACGCCAAATCGAGCCACCGGCCAGACACCCTTTGCCCTAGTTTACGGGGAAGAAGCAGTTCTCCCCACGGAACTCATACAGGTCACCTCGGGTTCTCACTTACGATGAGCTTGAGCAAGAGCGATTGCGGCAATATGACGCGACGCTCCTCGAGGAAGATCGTCTTCGGGTGGCTGTGAGAGTGGCACGCTACCAGCAAGCCTTGCGCCGCTATATAGCTGCAAGGTTCATGCCCGAAGCTTTGAGGAAGGCGACCTTGTTCTTCGGTGCGTTCAGTCGGCCAAAAATTCCAACAATTTGATGCCGAAGTGGGAAGGCCCTTATCGGGTAACACGAGTCACCAGGCCTGGCGCAGTCCGCCTGGAGACCGAAGATGCCATTCCAGTGACCAACTGTTGGAACATCGACCATCCTCGCAAGTTTTACCCATAAGGCGTGGCTGTCGAGCCCCCCGGCAATCCACCTTTTGTACAAGCCTTGCCGACAAGGCATGTAACCCTCTGTACAAAGCCAGCAAATATAAACGAAGCGCTGGCACCCTAAGTTATAGCATGCATGCTAGATTGAGTCTCTCCCTCAGTTAGGGTTGATAGTGCTTAGTGGCGACTAACCCCTAGCGTAGAGGTCGACTTTGCATCTCTTTGTTCCTGTCCGTCCTCTTTGGATCACATGGTCAATAAATGTTTCCGCGAAGCCAAGTGGAAGAAAGAGAACAAGCCGACGCTCCGACCCCGGCAAGCCAAGCTTGCCGGAGGCTGAAGACACAAAGGTCCACCCACGGCAAGCTGGAGTTGTCGGGGGCTACAGATTCAGATAAAATTTATTATCCCCTATTATGCATTTCCGTATAAGATTGGGACATATGAAACCTCATTTTGTTCCAAGACTGTCGTGCTCCCTTCATTCCCACCACCCGAGAACTCCTTCTTGGTTCGGAATCTGGTTGTGGCCGCGGCGGCAAGCAAGCAAGCGTTGGGCCCACCCCTACTTTGCCCCTGCCTCCGCCAAAGGCGTGAGTATGGTCGAATGGAGTAGGGGAGCGGCAAGGTCTGCTGCCGGGCAACGACGTTTATATTGAAAATAACAAGGGTTTGTCCCTTGGTATGGGCTTTGCTCACACACACAAGACCCAGCAGGCACCCTTTTTCATTAATACGTTCCATACAGGTAAAGTTCATACGGAATGTAAACATAAACAAGGGGATTACAGGTTTTAGGTCTAACTAAGGCACGTAGGCTTACAAGCTGAAAAAAGATAAGGTGCCCGTAATCCCTTTCTTGTCCCTCTCCTCAGGAAATGGAGCAAGAAGGAAAAAGGGCAGAAGGAGCGCCTAAGCAACATACGAGCAGCAGAAGGCGCCAGGAGAACATGTCAGCGGCCGCCTAGGAGAGGGCTGCTGGTGGTGGTGCCGGAGGAAGAGCTGGAAGATGAGGCAACAGTCCGTCAATACGCTACAAAGGCGTCGGTGCCATCATACTCCGACTTGACGGCCCGCCACCCTCCTTCTTCACCTTCTCCGGCCTTCCCACGCCAGCCGCCTGTCAGGACCCTGACTCAATGCCACACCGATCTAGCATGTAACACCTCATATCACTTTGCAGCCTCACGCATGGTATTCCCACGGGTGTCGCCTTACCAGGCCCAGGACAGTTTGCGCATTTTGGCACACGTATATGATAGTGTCTCTAGCATCCATATGACAAGGAGCCCGGGCTGACATGGCTAGTCGTGAACCCAAAGTGGCACTAACTCACAGGAACATGCATACATGACCCAGCAACGAACGTGTCGGTCATCAGCGAGTGAATCCGGGCTGTAGCAACTGGGCTAGCAGGACTCCGGTAAACCGGGCTATAGTAGGCTAACAGGACTCCGGTAGACACCGTGTGACATTTCCCCGAAGGGACAGACACAGGAACAAAGAAGGACACATGCCAGCCAGCCTAAGTGTTCCGGAGCAGTAGCAAGCTACCAAGGCTCAGTGGAAGCACTAGGATACTTTTCCCAGTAAAAGAGGCTACCAAGGATAAACAACTAGTTAGTCAGATCCCACACTTACCAAGCATTTCAATAACATACATACAATATGCTCGGTATGTGCAAATACAACATGGCATCACAACATGACTCTACAACTCAAGTATTTTATTCAATAGGCTCCGAGGAGTGAGATATTACAAACATGGGTCTCACGACCCAACATTCAGAGCATACAAGTCAAAGCACATGTAGAAGCTTAACATGTCCGAGTACAGACATCTACAAATGAAAAAGGCTGAGAAGCCTGACTATCTACCAGATCCTGCTAAGGGCACAAGATCGTAGCTGAGGTAACAAGCTAAACGTTGAAGTCCACGCGGAACTACTAGTGAGACTGAAGTCTCTCTGCAAAAACATAAAATACGAAAACGTGAGTAAAATGTACCCAGCAAGACTTACATCAGAACTAACTACATATGCATCATTATCAATAAGTGTTTGGTGGGGTTTAACTACAGCAAGCCAGCTTTGACCCAGTGGCTATCCTGAACTACGACTATAAGTAACTCTTTTGAGGTGGTGCACACGAGTCCACATATTCACCACATCAATACACCACTATGGATCCGCTCTCGTCTCCCTACGAGAACGCCATCCATAGCACCCATGCTTATCTTGCATATTTTAAAGTATCCACTTTCACTTGACTATGAACTGTATAGGCAACCCAGAAGTCATTTACCGCGGACACGGCTATTCGAATAGATGATGTTAACCCTGCAGGGGTGTACTTCTTCACACACGCTCTCGCCACTTACCGCCATGTACACGTCATGTATCTCGGCAACCTTCAAGCGGAAGCCTGGCGAGGGTGTCGGCCACGACCTGACTAACCACACAAGACTCTAGTCTAGGTTTATCGCCTATTTTGGTTCCATCCCCAAGGAGATCCGCCCGGGGTGTCGCTCACGGCCCCAAACGATGTGAGAAGGGTTCCCAAGCCCACCATCCGGGTGCCACTTGGTACACCGTGCCACCTGTGCCTAGTCTGTCCCAAGCCCACCCTGTCGGGTGCCACTCGGTAGAAAAATAGCACTACCTACAAACACCAGAAACTAGTTGCGACTCCTGGACAGAGATCAAGTCGGTTAATAAGTCGAGAGAGTCAATTAAGGATCCCAATGTGTGGTAGTAACTGTTTCATGGATCACAAACACAGAACTCAGTTCCTGAGGACGGCTTCAATGAGACAACCCACCATGTACTCCTACATGGCCTATCACCGCTACCTTTACCAAATCGTGTTCACATACTTAGCTCACACACAATAGGACATGTTACACCCCTCCGATTCATCGCCGATGAATCAGACCCGACTCAACTCTAAGCAGTGGCAGGCATGACAAAGAAGCATGAATGAGTAGGCACATCAGGGCTCAAACAACTCCTACTCATGCTAGTGGGTTTCATCTATTTACTGTGGCAATGACATGTCATGCAGAGGATAAAGGGGTTCATCTACCGCAGCAAGTAACAGATAAATCGTTGTTGTCCTAATGTAGTAAAATAGAGTAGGAGCGAGAGAGTGGGATTGTATCGGAATGAACAAGGGGGTTTTGCTTGCCTGACACTTCTAAAGATAGTAATAGCTCTTCATCGGTGTCACCGAACTCATCGTCGAAACCACGTCTATCGAGAGGGGACAAATACCGGCAATAGAGAAGGAAACACAATCAATGTAATGCACAATATGATGCATGCTCATGACATGGCAATATGAGTGTGTTGGCCTAATGCAACTACAACCAGATGGATTTTGGTCATATTGAACCAAAGGTTCAACCCCAAATTCAAATTATGAATCCAAATAGTGCCTTATCATGTTTTGCACTAAACAGCAAGGTTAAGTTGTTTAAACATGCATGAAACCAGTGCAGATGGATAGATTGGATTTTTCTGATCATTTTTCATATATTATTTATTTCATTCCGAGTTACGGTTGAATTTATATGAATTTTTGAAGTTTTGGATATTTCCTGAAATAAATAAATCATCTCTGATTTATTTAAAACTCCAGAAAACCTTTACTGCGTCAGCATGATGACAACACGACATCAGCAGGTCAACAGTGCTAGCCAGGTCAAACCTGACGGCTTGGACCCGCACGTTAGTGTAACAGTGTCAACAGCAGAGGCTGACCAGTGGGGCTGGGTCAACGCTGAGGTGGCGTGGTCAAACTGACCCGTGGGGCCACGGGAATTAGCTTATTTTAAACAAGAATAACCCTATGGTTAATTAAGGGGGTGGGGACCGTATGTAAGTGGGTCATGGTATTAGTTAGCAGGTGATTAACTTCTTATGATGCGCCACGTCATCATCGTCGGACTTTGGCCGGCGGCGACCATTCCGCGCGGCGGAGCTGCTGCTGGGCAGTGCTAGGGGCTGCGTTTAGGTGCGGGAAGACTACCAGGAGGAACCCATGTTCATCCGCATCCAATGGAGTAGGGAGGAGCGGATGGGGTGCGCTGTGCTCGCCGGAGTCGAGCTCGCGGCAGCGGCCGGAGCTCGGGTGAGCTCGAGCAGGTCGCTGTAGAGCATGTGGGGAGGAGCTGGTGCTAGCTACGGGCTCCTGGAGATGCGTTGAGCGCGGTGGTGTGCTCAGCTATGGCTCTAGGCAATGGTGGCCACGGCGGTGACATGGCCGGCGGCGAAGAGCTCTCGGCTCATTGTGAACGGCGGCTAGAGAGGGAAGAAGAGCACGAGGAGAGGGGGAAACGATGGAGGAGATCACAGCAGGGTCAAGGATGGTCTTAGCGGGCTCGGGGATGCAGCGGAGGCGGTGAATCGACGGCAGCGGTCTCCGGTGGCCGAGGAGGGGAACGGCGGAGCTGGTGGCGTCCAGGGGCTTCCGGCACCGTGCGGCTTGGTGAGAAGGAAGAGGGGAACCAGGCGGAGCCTCTCAGCGCGTTGATGAGGCGAGGGGAGCAC
>NC_057804.1:238680947-238714499 GCF_018294505.1 Triticum aestivum
GGTTGCGGCAGCAGTGAGCGGTGGCGATGGCTGCGCTCGGTGGGGGAGCAGAGGAGGGGGGGAGCGTTATGGGGAGAGAGGGAGGGGTCCAGAGAGAGAGGGGCCGTCAGGGGGGGTGTCGTGGCGCTCGGGGCCATCTCCAACAATAGCGGCAAGTAGGAGCTGGCGTGCGTGCCGCAGCCACACGCCCTCCTGCCTACTGGCAGGAGGTTAGGGGTGACTGGCGCCTGGGCCTCGTGGGTTGGCTGTCCACTGGGCCGGCCAGGTAATCCCACGTAAATCTCTCTCTCTTCTTTGTTTTCTATTTTCTTTTCTGTAATTTGTTTTGGGTTTAGTTTTAACACCAAACCACTTTATAAAATCCTGAAAATAATTACGTGGCTAGAACTAAAATATACCAAACCACATAAAATGTTCCAGAATTATTGGACATATATTAATTATATAAAAATATATATCCAATGCAAATAGTTATTGAATTAATTCAAATGCCCAAAATAAATGTTTCTGAGATACCAAAAATATTGGTTTGAATTTTACCGCTTGCCAATATTTTCAGAGACTAAGAGGAACATTTTCTTGGACTCATTTGATGAGAATTAAATGTTGGTTATTTTTAGAGGTTTTTCTGAGGCTTTTGAAAATTCCTCAATTCAAGTTTCATTTGAATTTAAACATGATGCTCACATGGAAACTAGCATAGGTCAGACCAGAATTAGGGATGTGACACCGCCCAAGGAGGCGACCCCCGAGAAGTTCAAGGAGCCAGCTCCACCAGGAGAAGGAGCCCGATGTAGATGCTGCTGCTGCTGGCACTGCGCCGGAGCGATGGGTCCGACACCTAGTAGGATCCGTCATCCTATTGCCTGCTACTCTCGTCATCGCTGCCACTATCCTCCTCGTCACTCCCGCTTGAGGACGAGTCTTCGTCATCCGAAGAGATCTCCATGCAGCACTTCAGGCGAGTTCCAAAATCGTCGAAGACCTTGACAGAGAGGAGGCCATTCTCCATTAACTTGAAGTAAAGAATGAGCCCCGCCGTCAAGCTATGGATACGAGCGAAGGTTTTCCATCCGCGGAGAAGATACATGACGTGAGGGGCTGGGAAATCAACATCGGCCCATGTGCCGCTGTTCCCGCAGCCCCTCATGTGTAGTGTCAACGCCTGCGGCGGGTTGAGCTCCATCTCCTGAGCGAATGGAGTAGGGAGATGGAGACGACGGCGCACCGGACGGTGCATCCTGATGAAGAACTCACGGGGGGTGTCTCCGATGTGGCACTCCATTGGGGGAAGGACTGCTGGCGGAGGCGAGGCCGATGCACCACTCCGTCCTCCTCTTCCCCGAGTGCCACGGTGGCCTCGGCCTCGCCCCCTCCCCCTTTCCATCGCAGCTAGCTCTGCCGCCATGGGCTTTGGGGAGGAGCGGTGCGTTGTCGAGCAGAGACCCTCGTCGCCACCATCGAAGCATCAACGCGCCCTCTTGCCATCACAGAACAGAGGAAGAAGCAAGGATGTGAAGAGGCGGATGGTGAAGGACTGGAGGGTGTCGTCCCTCCCGCTCCCCTCCTTATAAAGGGGCGGGGTCAGGGCTCGGCTGCCCCTCTCAGCCAATCCATCTCATTAAGGTGACAACGGGTGAGGCCGTCGATCGTCCTCCCTGCCCAATTGAAGGCACATGGGTTTCGACCCACGCGCGCATGTCTTCCGTATTTCGTGCGCCTGTCATTCGCCCTGCGTCGTGAATGCGGCGTACGTGGCGCAATGGGCGGGCGTAATGGGACGTGTGGAATGACGGTTCCCAAGTGTGGAGAGTAAGTGAGCAGCGGCCCTGCGGTCTCGAAAGGACACGCAAGCCGCCTCTTTACTGTTCACCACGGGATGACGCAAGCATGCTTCGATCACCCCCACGCATGACCCCCACGTCACGCGTCCCACGTGGCTCGTGGGGGAGCACAGCGGGCGGAAAAACCATCGCAATGAAATCAACCTCGCCTGCCTGCGCACCGTTTTTGGTCTGAAGTTCTATGCTCCTTGGATCATGCGTCTGATCAAGCTCCACTCTGCCATTGACTATCAGCCCTCTGCTCGTAACCATCTCATATTTTTACCAGAAGTTGATATGTCCATTGAAGCCATTTACCCAGAGCCTGCCAAGGAAGCACTATATCTCCACAATATAGATCGTCAGAGCTTTTCCCAGCATGTTGAAGGTATTCAGGTTGCTTCTCGTGTTTCTCCACTGGCCGATAACACTCGCCGTGCACGCACTAAAGCCACTGAAAGCACCATTGCTCCAAGGCCTCGGAAGCGCTCTCGTGTGCTCAATGACCGTGAGCTTCTCGTGGCCTTGCATCAAAAGCATGACAAGCATCACTACTGGATGAAGCATCAAATGCAAAGCCTCTTGGTGGATGTCAATCGCATTCGCAATCTTGCCACCAAGAATGCCTATGTTACCCATGAAACCTATCGGAGGTCTTGGAAGAGTCTGACATTGCTAAGTGCTGAAGCTGATCTTCAAGACGATGGCTTCACTAAGAGATTCAAGTTCGACTCCACTCCTCCCAGGAATGTTGTCTTATGTCGAACCCCATCTCTTGAAGACTCGGAGTACTCCTCCTTCGCAGCAATTGTGAATGCCAGAGTCTTGGATGACGCAGATGATGCTGCCTCACCACCTCCAACCTCAGCGTGTGTCGACACTACACCAAGTTCTTCTGCACCACCAAACCTCAATAACGACCCTGCTACTTCACCTAGTCCTCCTGGGAACGAGTAGAGCCCTATGTCTTCAAATCTTTTTGGTCCTTACTGACAAAAGGGGGAGAAGCATAGGTTGATAGTCTTCAAGCGGGTCCTGATGGGCGGTTGATATACTTTTTGCCTAGTGCTTACAACTCACGTTTTGCTACATTTGGTTTTTTGAGTTGTAACACTTGAACTTGATGGTCGTCTCCTACTTTTTCTGCTATTCTGTGTGATGTGATGATAAATTCCGCATATGCGATGATAAATCCCGCATGAACTCATTCCGCAGACGTCCATTTTTCATTATGCATGTCATTATTCCTGTGTATCTATTCATGCATGATGTATTGCCTTCATATGGTGAAGAAGATCTCCACAAGTACAACCTCCCATGTGCATTTGCATTCCAACGCAAACCAATTATATGCACATCTTCAGGGGGAGCCTTTTTGCCATCTATGAAGACAATATCTTAATCCTTACAATTTCACATACTTTTATCCCCATTGAAAACTTCAACCAGTTTGTCATCAATCACCAAAAAGGGGGAGATTGTAAGTGCATCTAGTGCCACCCCTAGTTGGTTTTGGAATATTGACGACAAACCTGGTTGAGGGACTAATGTGTTTGTGAGAATTGCAGGATAACACAGATAGTAGTCCCTCATTGATTCGGGTTACCTACCGGAGATGACCCCTAAAAATGTGTGAAGACATTGAAGACAATGGTGGTCTGTGAAGATATTCACATTGTAGACTATGACATGAGAAGACATTGAGAGAAGACTATGAAGTGCGAAGACTTAGTTGTTTCATTGTTTCCTTTTCTTCTTTGTTGAGTCATAGGAACCACCGCACTGTTAAGTGGGGTCCAAGTGAACAAAGTCAGATTGACTGAAGTGATGCTCAAACCAAACCCTATGTCTTCGAGCAAAGACAATGAGAGCAAATCTTATCCTGTGTCGGATATGTCAGCTTTACTTGTAGCCCAAGTCAAGCTGCCGCGTGTATTTGAAATCTGACTATTGTGACATGTGTCAGTTCCTTAGTGACCCAGGGTCATTTCATACAAATCCGGTCGGGTTGCCCAGTGGCTATAAATAGCCCACCCCCTACACCATAAATTGGTGGCTGCTTAGAGTTAGTACACGGCTTTTGTCGTTTGAGAGCAACCCACCGCCGAAGCTTTCCAGATAGAATCCTTGCGAGGACAAAGCCCAAACCAACCAGAGCCCAGAGAGTGTTTGGCATCACTGAAGTCTTTCGGTCCACATGATCTAAAGACTTGTTACACTTGAGGACTGGGAATCCTCCAGCCGGTTAGGCGTCACGTTCTGAGCATCTAAGAGCCATTGTGGATTGCCGGTGAACGAAGTCTGTGAAGGTTCGGAAGTCTACCTTGAAGACTTACCACAGTGATTGGGTGGGGACTAAGTGTCCTTAGCTCAAGGGGAATAAGGTGAAGACGTAGTTTTCTGAGTTGAATCTCAGCCTCCCTAACCATCCGTACAGTTGTCACACCAACTGGAACTGGTCGAACAAATCCCCGTCCTTCTGAAGCCACTGGTTCTATCTCTTGCTTCTCTTTACTTACAGTTTGTCTTCGTGAAGTCATTGCCTGCTTGTATTATCTGTTTGACTTCACTGTGTGACTATCTGTTCTGATTGGCTTCATCATATCTTCCAGCCTGATCTTTACCACCTAGCTGCTATTAGTCTTCATGCTTTCACTTCATTGAATACTTGACTATGGCTTGTCTAGTGTAGTCTACCTTCCGCTGCATTAGAATAGTGTTGTCTATATTGTCTATCTTCGAAACTCCCATGTTTTGAAGACTTTCATAAAATCGCCTATTCGCCCCCCCTCTAGTCGATAACTAGCCCTTTCAATTGGTATCAGAGCAAGGTACTCCCTTGTTCTGTGTGATTCGGTTTAACCACCTGGAGTTTAGCTATGTCGACTGCAGGGATAATCAAAGTCTCTGCTGCGTGCCCCATCTTCGATGGCACTGAATATCCTTGCTGGAAGAATAGGATGCACATGCATCTTGAAGCCATTGATGTTGATCTATGGTATGTCGTCAAGAACGGCATTCCCAAGACTGGTGAAGGTGTCACCCCTGCTGATGTCAAGAAGTTCATTCAACTGGACTCTACTGCTAAGAACATCATCTGTGGTCACCTTACCAAAGGACAGTATGGCCGTGTGAGTGCTCTGGAAACGTTGAAGCTAGTCTGGGACTGGCTATCCAAGGTCAATTAAGGCGTCTCAACTCAGCGAGATCAACGTATCAGTACTCTCCGCAACCTCTTCAACCGCTTCAAGAGACATGACAACGAGAATGTCTAGCTCACATTTGATCGCCTCACTGATATCACAAATGAGCTCCAAGCACTTGGCACCACTAAGATCACGAAGCATGAGATAGTGAAGACACTACTGAGATCTCTTGACAGCTCATTTGACACCTTAGCCCTGATGATACAAGAACGCCCTGATTTCAAGACTCTCGATCCGTCTGAAATACTTGAGAGGCTCAACACACATGAGTACCAACAATTTGAGAAACGAGATATCTATGGCCCCAACTATGGCCGAACTCGAGCTTTGAAGGCAAAGGTTGCTGCCTCCTCATCTGAAGAAGAATCTGACTGCAGTTTTGGTGATCCTGAAGACATTGGAAAGGAGCTTGCTATGCTTGTGAAGAAGTTCCAGAAATTCACCAAGAAGAAAGGCCTCAGAAAGTCTTCATGATCCAGCTCAAGAAATGATGAAGCTTCTGCCTATGATCACAAGAAGAGAACCTGTCACAAGTGCAAGAAACCTAGTCACTACATCTCTGAGTGTCCACAGTGGGATAATGAGAAGAAAAAGAAGAAGAGCAAAGAATATGATTCTGATGACAAGAAGAAGAAGAAATCCTCAAAGTCTTCTTCCAAGTCTTTTTCCAGATCTTCATCACACAAGAAGAGCTCATCTAGCAAGGCTCATGCTTTTGTTGGCAAGGAAATGGATTCTGAGGAGGAGTCAGCTTCAGAGGAGGCGGAGGTGGAGTCTAAGGGGGAGTCTGACTCGGGTGTTGCGAGTCTGGCCCTACCTACTGCCTATGTCGCCAAGTCCATCTTCAACACCGAAGACAATGGCTCCGTCACCAACACTAATGATAATGACGAGGATGACTCACCTCCCACCTACTGCTTCATGGCACGTGGTGCCAAGGTAAAATCACGCGATGCTTACTTTCAAACATCCAGTGAAGATGACTCTGATGGTGAATCCAAACCTAGCTACAAAACACTTGCTAAAATTGCAACTGAACAATAGAAAGCTATGGAACATACTCAAAAACTGCTAGACAAAAGTGATGATCTGTTGGACGCGGCAATGACCAAGTGTCAGTCCTTAATTGAAGACATAAAAAATCTTCATATTAAGTACCAGGAACTTGAAGGTCGACATGAATCGCTCACAACTTCTCATGAAAAGCTTTCCTATGATTATCTTCAAAGGAAGCAGGAACTTGAGAAATTGAGATCGGATCATGAAGATCTTCAAAAGGAAAATGAGTCACTTCACGCCCAACAGATCAGTCCCGCTCCGGAAGGATTTGAACCAGCATGCCTAAAATGCATTGAGCGTGATAACGCTGCTTTTGTTGCTGAATGTTCTACCGCTGCTACTATTGCAAAATCTTCAACTCCTGATGTGGTAACTAACCCCTCTGCTGATGATACCACTACTATTGCTGATGAGAATGCCAGGTTGAAGACACTGCTTGAGACAGGGATGTACAAAAGTCTAAAAGGGCATCAGACATTATGTGATGTCCTCAAAAAGCAGATTCTGAACCGAAACCCTAGGAAAGAGGGTGTTGGGTTCGAGAGGAAAATGAACGTTGATGGGTCAAATTGGAAGCCTGAGCAGTACCCCAAAACCACATGGGTTGCTGCAAAGGAACCTCCAGTTGATCCATCCACCTTATATGGTTTCACTTGTGCTAATCCCATTATCATTGATGAATCCTTTGATGCAAACTATAAAATGTTTAAGAATCAGAATGGTGAAGTGTTTTTCTAGGTATATTGGTACTAACTACAGGAATGGGCCAGCTTTGAAGAAGATATGGGTTCCCAAAAGTTGTCTTGAGAATCTTCTAGTGAATGTCATCATGACACCACCTGTGAAGAAGACAAATCCCATACCAAAGGCTTCATATGGTTCAAAAGCTTCATACAGACCGAGGACTCATCTGAGTCACCCTAACGTCAATGTTTTGCAGGGAAATCATACTCAGACCCATGAATATGAGCGTGTTTCCTCAAACCGCTATGTTCATAGAACAAATAGTTTTTCTGCTTATTCCTATGAGTATTATTCACCTCCTGCAAGGCTATTTACTAGGGATCCAAAGCCGAAATTCTCAGATGCTACACTTAGACTCATTGCTTGTAAGCCACCCCTGAAAATGTGGGTGGTTAAGAAAACTTAACTCTTTTTTGCAGGGTAAGGTCTCCAGCCGGAAATCAAAGGCGTCCAAAACTTATGCTAGGGACCTTAAACATCTTGTGGGGCGCAAGACAAAATGCCCAAATGGTCTTACTATGTACTTCGTTCCAGGATTCCTTGATACTAACCCTATCTATCCTAACCAAGATCTAAATTTTCATCTTCCACTTGTTCGTCAAATGTTTATGCTTCACAACTCGCTTGGTGAAGCCTATCCCCCAAACTGCACTGTAGGCTACGACACCTCGTACTTCAGAATGGATTATGGACAGTGGATGCACTAACCACATGACGGGCGATTGAAGTCTTCTGATGGATTCAACGCTACGTCCATCAGACAAAAGTCACATCACATTTGCTGACACTGGTAAAAGCAAGGTATTGGGTCTAGGCAGAGTTGCTATACCAAGGGATCAGCACATGGATAAAGTGATGCTTGTTGAATCCCTTGATTTCAACTTATTGTCTGTCGCAATGCTTTGTGACTTAAACATGATTGTGCTATGTGGAAAATATCGATGCCTTGTACTAATGGAATCTGACAAGTCTCTAGTCTTTGAAGGGTATCGAAAAGACGATCTATATATGGTAGATTTCTCAGCAGGACCATAGATGGCCGTATGTCTTCTAGCAAAGGCTTCAGAATGCTGGCTCTGGCATCGAAGGCTAGGGCATGCTGGCATGAAGAACTTGCACACTCTCGCAAGGAAGAAGCATGTCGTGGGCATCGAAGGCGTCAAGTTCAAGAAGGACCATCTGTGTGGCGCCCGCGAAGCTGGAAAGATGACTAGGGCCAAGCATCCCTCGAAGACAATCATGACTACATCTCAACCCTTCGAGCTGCTTCACATGGATCTATTCGGCCCTACTCACTACTCTATTCTCAATGCTACTGCTTGCCTCTATGGCTTCGTAATTATTGATGATTACTCTAGATATACTTGGGTACATATAATCCTCTACAAGACAGAAGTGTAGGATGTCTTCAGACGCTTTGCCAATCGTGCCATGACAAACTATGGTGTCAAGATCAAGCACATCAGAAGCGACAACGGCACTGAGTTCTAGAACACTGGCCTCGATCTCTATCTGGATAGACTTGGCATCACACATGAGTTCTCTGCTCCTTATACACCTCAGCAGAATGGCATCGCCGAGTGCAAGAACAGAACTCTCATTGAGATGGCCCGAACGATGCTTGATGAGTACAAGACTCCTTGGAAGTTCTGGCCTAAAGCCATTGACACTGCTTGCCACATCATCAACCATGTCTATCTTCACAAGCTTCTAAAGAAAACATCCTATGAGCTCCTAACTGGTAAGAAGCCAAATGTAAGCTACTTCAGAGTATTTGGTGCTAGGTGCTGGATCAAGGATCCACATCACACTTCAAAATTTGCAACGAAAGCACATGAAGGTTTTATGCTTGGTTATGGAAAGGATTCGCACTCTTATAGAGTCTTCAACCTCTTTCACTATAAAGTGGTTGAAACTGTGGACGTGCGGTTCGATGAGACTAATGGCTCGCAAAGAGAGCACCTGCCAAATGTGCTAGATGAAGTACCTCCAAGTGAATCTATCAAGCAGATGGGAATTGGAGATATCATACCCTCTGAGAATCAATCTGAAGAGGAACTTCTCATTTCTGCACCTAATCAACCTGAAGACAATGCTCAGCCAGAAGACAATCCCCAAATGATGACATTCATCAGCAAGAGCAAAATCTTCGTCCTACTCATCCTCGTGTTGCAAATGAAGTTTAGATTGAGAAAATAATTGACAGCTTGAATGCACCTGGTCCACTCACTCGTTCAAAAGCAACTCAAAGAGCAACACAACTAACCAATTTCTGTGGGCATTTTGCATTTGTCTCAATCTTTGAACACAAGAAAGTTGATGAATCCTTCATGGAACCTGAATGGATTCAATCTATGCAAGAAGAGCTTCAACAGTTCGAGGTGAATAATGTGTGGGAATTGGTCAAGCGTCCCGATCCTCGGAAGCACAATATCATTGGCACCAAATGGATATATCACAACAAGCAAGATGAGCATGGTCAAGTTGTCAGAAACAAGGCTCGTCTCGTTGCACAAGGTTACACTCAAGTGGAAGGAATTGACCTCGATGAAACATTTGCTCCGGTGGCAAGACTTGAAGCCATCCGCATACTGCTAGCCTATGCAAATCATCACAACATTCTTCTATATCAAATGGATGTGAAAAGTGCTTTTGTCAATGGAAAGATAGAAGAAGAAGTATATGTCGCACAACCTCCAGGCTTTGAAGATCCAAAACATCCTGATATGGTATACAAGCTCAATAAGGCACTGTATGGCCTCAAACAAGCCCCTCGTACTTGGTATGACACACTCAAAGTCTTCCTGGATAGCAAAGGCTTCAAACTGGGTTCACTAGATCCTACACTCTTCACGAAGATATATGATGGTGAACTATTTGTGTGCCAAATCTATGCGGATGACATTATCTTCGGCTGCACCAACAAGAAATACAGTGATGAATTTGGTCACATGATAAAAGAGCAATATCAAATGTCCATGATGGGCAAGCTGAAGTTCTTTCTGGTTCTTCAAATCCGCCAGCAACTTAATGACATCTTCATATCACAAGAAAAATATCTCAAAGATTGCCTAAAGAGGTTTGGAATGCAAGATTGCAAAGGATACATGACGCCAATGCCAACCAAAAGTCATATGGGTCCCGACGACAATGGTAAAGAGTTCGATCAAAAGGTTTATCGCTCCATGATTGGTTCTTTGCTTTATCTATGTGCATCTAGGCCAGATATAATGCTTAGTGTTTGCATGTGTGCCCGATTCCAAGCGACACCAAAGGAATCGCATCACTTAGCTGTGAAGCAAATTCTTCAATATTTGGCTTACACCCCAACACTATGATTATGGTATCCAAAGGGCTTAGAGTTTGATCTAGTTGGATTCTCAGATGCTAATTATGATGGTGACAAGGTTGATCGCAAGTCCACATCAGGAACATGTCACTTTCTGGGACAATGTCTTGTCTGTTGGTCTTCAACGAAGGAGAACTGTGTATCTCTCTCTACTGCTAAATCTGAATACATTGCTGCTGGATCCTGTTGTGCTCAGCTTCTCTGGATGAAGCAAACTCTCAAAGACTATGGTAGCCATCTGAATAATGTGCCTCTCTACTGCGATAATGAGAGTGCCATCAAGATTGCCAACAACCCAGTTCAGCACTTGAAGACAAAGCACATTGAAATTCGGCATCACTTTCTCAGAGATCATGTTATGAAGGAAGATATTGATATCATTCACGTCAAGACAGAAGAACAGTTGGCTGATATCTTCACAAAGCCCTTGGATGAGAAAAGGTTTTGCAAGTTGCGGTGTGAGCTAAATATCTTGGAATCCTCAAATGTCCTGTGAATGGGCACACATCCTAACACTTATGCATTTTGATGACTTAGATGTGCAACACACGAAGTAATGTATATCTTCAATCAATGAAGACATACACTCTAAGTGTGAATACATTAATGCGGAATTTGACTTCGGAGCGCCACGGTAATTGTGCGCCGTGTCTGGGTCTAATACTTCCTATACGGTGGGTAATGCCACCACCAAATTTTTGTTTGAAGTGTTTCTCTTGGCGTTATGTTTGCGTAGTTTTCATATTGGATTCATATTCATCCTTGGCTTATATTCAAGTTTATCTTCAATTGCTTGAATTGGACTAGTACTATATATATATTTATCCGTGTTCTGTCCTCTACAGCATTCACTTATAGCTATGGTTTCGTGTTGAATCTTTTGAACTAAGTGAATGTGATCGGACCCTAACCTATCTATGCTTCTACCTCAACTCTATCTGTCCAAGTAATATGCATTCTATTGAAAACTATCGATTGTCTTCACTGAGACCTTGTCAGCTGAATTCAATCTGACAAACATTTATATTTGTTTTTAATGCTTTATCCTATTTCCCTAAAACCCGGAGAATTCGTAACGACCACCACGACAATCCAGGCATGCGTGGGAACATGGAACAACTCCCAAGGTGTTGCATGCTTGCCACGTGTTCATCAGATGTGAACCGCCAGGGGCACCTGCATAATTGCGTTGTGCCGTCCCTGTCCTTATAAATACTCATCACGTCTTGGTCAAAAATCCTTCTTCCTCCTCGCCATCTCTCGCAAACCCTAGCGCCTCTGCTAGCTCTCGACAATGCCGACTACGACGCGCTTAGCTGCCGCAACTTCTTCGACGCCGTCCTCACGCCGACCGTGGACCTCGTCCTCTCCGCCATCGTTGTAGGTGTCTTCCGTCGCCAAGTTAGGGCACGGGAGATTGAACTGCTCGGCCTCCACCTTCGCTCCGTCTAGCAGTTCTTCGTGTGGTAATTAAATTTTACTTTTTACCTTCTTTTCTCTGATAGATTCATCCGTCTTTGCCAAAAGTGGTTTCTAGATCCCCAAACTTGAATCTATCTCATTCTGCATCTCATATTCTGCCTAGTCTATTCACTTATGCTTCTTTACAAGTTAGATTCCTCACTTGTACTTATTCTTGGATTTGTACAACTCTGGAACCAACTCTCATCAAATAAGTGAATGTCTTCGCGCTATGAGGTCAATGTCTTCAAACAGATTTATCTTCAAAATCTTCTGAGAATGCATATGACCTCTTCCCCTTCCCTCGCACCTCTAATGCTGTCATAGGTACATGTCCGTGCGAGAATCCCTTGGTTCTCATAGTCTGCATTCGTTTGCAGAATTCTTGCAGAGTCATATCAATTCACCTGAAGCCAGTTCTTATCTGACCAGCCGTTTGAAGCCATTGCACGTACTGAAGCCCTTCAGTTTAAACTTCATGGCAACTAAGAAGTCAGCACAAAAGGGAGGTACACAGCACCGTGGTAACACTTCCAAGGATTTGCCTCCAGATTTGCACGAGCTGTACAAAATAGACCCCGAGGAAACCTATACCGGCCGCAAGAATTGAATCCAGTGGATTCGAAGATATTGGGCAGAAGAATGGTTCAAATACCACTTCATCACTGAAGAATATGCAGAGAAGAATGCCATCAAGGGACCCTGGGGAGATATTGTGCACAAAAATCCTCAGCCCCAGTCCCTTCCTGAAGCCATCCAATGAGAATTTTATCCGTGCATGATTTGCGGACCATAGCTAGAGAACGCTGATCCTTCTTCTCTGCTGTGGTGCTGTGAAGACCATCTGTTCAAGTGCAACTACCAGTTCGCCAAAGACTCAGCTGCGAAGAACAAGAAGGCTCTAGGGCTTGACTTCAACCCTGGTCCTTCCTCACCTCGGGACGATGGCACCCGTGAAGCCAATGAGAACAGGATCGGCCCCTTCTACAACCTTGCTGGCCTCATCACCCACATTGCTGTCCAAGGTGCCAAAGTGGATCATTAGGATGATGGTGCTGACACTGATGAAGCTCCTGCTCCTACTCCAAAGCCGCAGAAGCAAAATAAGGCTAAAGCTTCAAAGTCATCTGCTGCTCCAAAAGCTTCGCGAGTGAAGCCATTGGCAACTTCCCCTCCTGCTCCCAATAACACCTTTGAAGATCTCTCTCGCATCTCCAAGAAGCGTGAGAAGCCAAAGAAGAAACCTGTTTAGCGACACAGTCAAGCACTAACACCTGCTGCCGTTCTGAGGAACGAATCTGAAGCCATTGATTTGTCTTCAGATGAAGAATTTGGCAATGATGCTCTTGAGTAGTTGATCAAGAGCAAGCAAGAGGCGGAGATCTTCAATGATCTGCCCCTCTTTGATGTGAACATCTTGCACAATTTCATTGATGAGTGGTTCGACAATCAAGATCTCAGCTTTGATGACCTTCAACTCCCCATTGGCATCAGCGTCTCCTTTAAAGGCGCCATTGCTCCTGAGCTGGCTCTAGCTCAGCGAATTGTTGAACTGAAGCACAAGATTGATTTTGAGAAGTAACAGTTCAAGAAGCAGGTGGCCAAGATGAGTGTGGCTGATGTCCAGAAGTTCAAGGTGATGCTCAATGACCTCAAGGAGGCGTTTCGCAAGAAACGTGAGGAAGCCAAAGGCTCAAGAGAGCGCATGAAAACTCTTACTGCCAAGTGTGTTCAGGCTTACAACGAAGCTGAAAAGCGCAAGGCTCTTGGGCGTCCTGGTATTGACCCCAAGATGGCTGCTGAGGGAGTTCTGGACTAGGGGGTGTCCGGATAGCCGAACTATCATCATCGGCCGGACTCCAAGACTATGAAGATACAAGATTGAAGACTTCGTCCCGTGTCCGGATGGGACTTTCCTTGGTGTGGAAGGCAAGCTTGGCAATACGGATATGTAGATCTCCTACCATTGTAACCGACTCTGTGTAACCCTAGCCCTCTCCGGTGTCTATATAAACCGGATGGCTTTAGTCCATAGGACGAACAACAATCATACCATAGGCTAGCTTCTAGGGTTTAGCCTCCTTGATCTCGTGGTAGATCTACTCTTGTAATACCCACATCATCAATATCAATCGAGCAGGACGTAGGGTTTTAACTTCATCAAGAGGGCCCAAACCTGGGTAAAACATCGTGTCCCTTGTCTCCTGTTACCATCCTCCTAGACGCACAGTTCAGGACCCCCTACCCGAGATCCGCCGGTTTTGAAACCGACATTGGTGCTTTCATCGAGAGTTCCTTTGTGTCGTCATCGATAGGCTCGATGGCTTCTTCGATCATCAACAACGACGCAGTCCAGGGTGAGACCTTTCTCCCCGGACAGATCTTCATATTCGGTGGCTTTGCACTGTGGGCCAATTCGCTTGGCCATCTGGAGCAGATCGAAAGCTACGCCCCTGGCCGTCAGGTCAGATTTGGAAGTTTGAACTTCACGGCTGACATCCGCGGAGACTTGATCTTCGATGGGTTCGAGACACAGCCGAGCGCGCCGCACTGTCATGATGGGCATGATTTAGCTCTGCAGCCGGACAGTGCCCTGGAGGCCGCACATGAGTCCGCTCCGACCCTCAATTCGGAGCCGGCTGCACGGATCAAGGACAGGTGGCTAGACACTGCCTTGGGGGCTGCAACCTCTACGGCGATGGAGCCAAATACTGACCTTGTCCCTCATGAAGCTCGTGACTCCGAGGCGCCGGACTCCGAACCTCCCGCGCCCCCTCCAATCAAATCCGATTCGACGCCGATCATGGAGTTCACCGCTGCGGTCAGGACGGTTGGGATGCGGAGGACGAAGAAATTCAAAGCCCACCCACCACCCACTTAGTAGCCACTGTCGACGATCTAACCGACATGCTAGACTTCGATCGGCATGGACGATGATGCTGGAGACAACCAAGAACCAGCGCCTATCGGGCACTGGAAAGCCACCTCATCATATGACATATACATGGTGGATATCCCAAAGGATGGGAATGGCGAAGGAACAGCGGAGGATGACCCCTCCAAGAAACAGCCCAAGCGCCATCGTCAGCGGCACCACTCTAAATCCCGCCACATCAAGAATGGAGATTCCGGCACCGGAGATAATAACACCCCAGACAGTGCCGAAGACAACCCCCTCCAGCAAGATTCAGCACAGGAGGACGGAGACGCCAGGCCTCATGAGAGAGCGGCAGACGAAGAGTGTCAGGACCCCGACTCGATGTCACATCGATCTAGCTGGTAACACCTCATATCACTTTGCGGCCTCACGCACGGTAACCCCACGGGTGTCGCCTTACCTTTGCCCGGGACCGTTTGCGCCTTTTGGCTCGCGTATATGATAGTGTCGCTAGCATCCATATGATAAAGAGCCCGGGCTGACATGACTAGTCGTAAACCCAAAGTGGCACAGACTTACAGGGACAGGCATCCATGACCCAGCTTCGAACGTGTCGGTCATCAGCAAGTGGGTCCGGGCTGTAGCACTGGGCTAGCAGGACTCCGGTAAACCGGGCTGTAGCGGGCTAACAGGACTGCGGTACTCAAAGCGTGACATTTCCCCGAAGGGACAGACACAGGAACGAAGAAGGACACATGCCGGCCAGCCTAAGTGTTCCAGAGCAGTAGCAAGCTACCATGGCTCAGCGGTAACACTAGGAGACATTTCCCGGTAAGAGAGGCTACTAAAGATAAACAACTAGATAGTCAGACCCCACACATACCAAGCATTTCAATCATACACACAATATGCTCGATATGTGCAAATACAACGAAGCATCACAACATGACTCTATGACACAAGTACTTTATTTAAGGCTCAGGGAGCCATACATATCATACACACAAAGGTACGGGTCTCACGACCCAACATACAAGTCATACAATCATACAGGCCAGCAGCGGAAGTACTTTGTCTGGGTACAGACAACTAGTAAAATAAAATAGGCTTGGAAGCCTAACTATACTACGTGGTCCATCACAAGCTCAGGGTCACCACCTGGGTCCTTAGCCTACTCGTTGATGTCAACGTCTACATAGAACCCATCAGAAGGGGTTGCAGCGTCTTCTGTAAAAATGTAGATTATAGCAACATGAGTACAAAAGTACTCGGCAAGACTTACATCAGATCCTACATACATGCATAGTATCAAGAAGGGTTGGTGGAGTTATTGCAGCAAGCTAGCTTTGACTCTTGGCTAGACTATCCTACGATACTCCAACTTGAAATAGTTTTGCGCACACGAGTCCACTATTCACCACTTCAATACACTACCGAGGATCCACCTCCGTCTTCCTACGGAAGAGCCATCCTCGGCACTCACACTTATCTTGAGGCTTTTAATAGTATCCATTTACTTGTCTATGAACTGTATAGGCAACCAAGTAGTCCTTTACCGCGGACGCGGCTATTCGAATAGATCATATTAACCCTGCAGGGGGTACTTCTTCATACACGCTCTCACCACTTACCGTCGTTTACACGACATGTACTCGGCAACCTTCAAGCGGAAGCCCAACGTGGGTGTCGGCCACGACCTACCTAATCACCTAAGCCTCCAGTCCAGGTTTATCGCCTATTCAGGTTCCATCCGCAGGGAGTCCGGCCGAGGTTTCCCATACGGCCCCGAACAATGTGAACAGGGTTCCCGAGATACCTAACGGGTATTCGGTACACTGTGCCACGTACCTACCGCATCACAGCCCACCCCTACGGTCAGTGCTGTCCACGGCCTCCAGTAGGCTACAAACACCAGAAACTACTTGCAACTCCTGGACGGAGAACTAGGGTGAATAAGAAGTCGAGAGGGTCCATTGGTTTCGGGCCCAATGCATGGTAGTAGCTGATTCTTAAATCACACATACAGATCTCAGTGCTTAAGGTCGGCTTCAATGAAACAACCCACCATGTACTCCTACATGGCCTCTCATCGATACCTTTACCAAATCGTGTTCACCACACCACTCTCATTACCGACATAATCATTTCACTCTAGCCCATCCCCAGATGAACCAGACCTGACACGACTCTAAGCATAGCAGGCATAGCAAGGTAGGAACAACACATACATATGGCTCAATCAACTCCTACACATGCTAGTGGGTTTCATCTAGTTACTGTGGCAATGACAGGTCATGCAGAGGAAATGGGTTCAACTACCGTAACACACAGCAGTTTGAATCGCGTTGTCTTAATGCAGTAAAAGAGAGCAGGAGCGAGAACATGGGATTGTATCGATATGATCAAATGGTTGGTTGCTTGCCTGATGGTTCGTTGCACGGATACGGTTCTTCGCTAGGGTAAACAGGGTACTCCTCGGGAACAGATCCTGTCGCAAAGGACATCGATACACAAACATTACCAAACAATATGCAACAATATGATGCATGCATGAAACATGGCAATATGAGTGTGTTGGGCTAATGCAACTAAAACCAGAAGTGTTTGAACAAATTTGAATCAAAGATTCAAATTTCAAATTCAAATATGGCCTTTTAAAGTGCTTTTCCTTGTTCTGATTAAAACATCAATTTAACTTGTTTGATCATGCATGAAAATAGTACAGATGGATAGATTGGATTTTTCTGATCATTTTTCATATATAATTTGTCCAATTTGGAGTTACAGAATAAAAGTTATGAATTTTTGAAGTTTAAATAATATTCTGGAATTTCCTGATTTAATTTAAATCCAGAAATTCAATTACTGCGTCAGCCTGACGTCACAGTGGCTTCAGCAGGTCAACAGAGCTGGCTCGGGTCAAACCTGACGTGTGGGGTCCACACGTCAGTGACACAGGGCTAATCCCGCGTTGACCCGGGCTGGTTAGCTTTGACTAGGCCCTGGGGCCCACTTGTCAGCGTCAGTAGGTGGGGGGGTTAGTGGCTAATTAACTAGGCCACGTCAGCTCGCCGGAGTTCTGGCCGGCGGCGACCATCAGCGCGGCGGCGAGAGTGGTTTTGGTCGTTTCGGCCACCAAATGGACCGCGGAGGCCACCGGAGTGGAGCTGAGGACAACCCGCAGCTCTTGGCGGAGCCCGTTGGGGTCGGGGTGGCCGGAGTCGACGGCGGCGAGCTCGGCTGCGGCGGCCGGGGTTCGGTCGTGCACGGGAACGGTGTTGCAGGGCGTTAGGGGGGGTGTTGGAGCGTGCTACGTGCTCCTAGTGAGATGTGGAGCACGATGGCGTGCTCGGTTGGGCGCTACGGCGATCGTGGCCACGACGGCGACATCGCCGGCGGCGTGAAGCTCTCGGCCGAGGTGGGGCTAGGGCCTAGGGGTCGGGAGAGAGCAGGGGAGAAGGGGGAAACGCTCCGGGGGCTCACCGCGGTTGCAGTGGGCGTCGAAGCGGGCTCGGGGACGCGTCGGAGACGACGAATTTGACGGCGACGATGATCGGAGCCCGAAGAGGGGAACGGCGACGTGGCGGCGATGCAGGGCTTCCGGGGACCCGTGGAGCGGTGGGGAGGAAGAGGGAGTCGAGGCGGAGCTTCTGAGCTTGTCGGGGGAGCGAGGGGTGGTCGGAGACAGTGGCTAAGGCGAACGGCGGCGACGGTGAGCTTCGGCCGTGAGAGAGAGAGGGTGAGGGAGAGCCGGGGGAGGGTGAATGGGGTGTCGGCGAGGTCGGGGCGACGACCAGAAGATGATCCACGCGGCGCAACGGCGACCAGGGCGATGCAGAGAGGCTGGGTGGTGCGTGGCGAGCTCGGGCGCGCCATGCTCACCTCCCTGCCTGCTCTGGCGAGGGGAAGCAGCTGGCTGGCACGGGCCAGCACAGTGCTGGGCCGGCTGGGCTGGGCCGCACAGGGAGGAGCCCAGGTAAGCTTCTCCCTTTATTTATTTTCTGTTTTCTGTTTTTATTTAATATATCTGCAACTTTGTTGAATTAAATAAAATACCTAGGCAACTCCAAAAATCACCAAACTACTCCTGGTCCAAAGTTGGATTATTTCCAACATGAAACATTTTAGTTTGGAGATATTTGAGCATTTAAATATTTTATATTATTTTAAATGCCCAAATTCAAATAGCTATGATTTAATTCAAAACCCTAGGATGGCCTAGAAAAATGTGCACCACTTTTGGCAGAGGTTCTGAACCAAGGCAAAAATGATGGGCATTTTAGAAGGGCATTTCAGGTTCATTGAAAATTATTTTAGTAAACCCTAGTTGGTTTCAGAGGGGACTGGGGGTTCTGTCATCCCCATTTCAAGTTTCTGATGAATGAGTAAACATGATGCAACACTCTAATGCATGACTAGCTAGGGTGTGACAACTCACCCCCACTCAAAAGAATCTCGTCCCGAGATTTGGGTTCCTCCGGGAAGAAGGCGGGATACTCGAGTCGAAGACGATCCTCCCTTTCCCAAGTTGCTTCATCTTCAGAATGGTGCGACCATTGAACTTTGAGAAACTTGATGTTATGACGTTGCGTGGTACGTTCGGCTTGATCGAGGATACGAATGGGGTACTCTCGATATGTAAGATCATCTTGGAGATCAAGCGTTTCGTGGTCCACTTCACGGATAGGATCCGAGAAGCAACGCCTGAGTTGAGAAACGTGGAAGACATCGTGAACTCTGGAGAGATGCGGAGGTAGTTCCAACTGGTAGGCAACTTCTCCTCGTTTGGCAAGAATGCGAAAAGGTCCAATGTAACGAGGAGCCAATTTGCCTTTGATACCGAAACGATGGGTTCCCTTCAGAGGGGTGACCCGAAGGTAAGCCTTCTCGTCAACCTCAAAAGTCATAGCCTTATGTTTTCGGTCATATTGACTCTTTTGACGGGATTGGGCTGTTTTCAACTTTTCACGAACGATTCGAACTTGTTCTTCTGCTTCCTGAATCATATCCGGGCCAAAGAATTGTCTTTCCCCGGTTTCTGACCAGTTAAGGGGTGTTCGACATCGCCGTCCATAGAGAACTTCAAAAGGGGCTTTACCCAAGCTAGATTGATAGCTGTTGTTATAAGCGAATTCGGCAAATGGAAGGCACTTCTCCCAGTCCATTTCGAAAGAGATAACAGAGGCTCGAAGCATGTCTTCTAGAATTTGGTTGACGCGTTCCACTTGACCACTTGACTGAGGGTGGAAAGCGGTGCTAAAGGAGAGACGGGTTCCCATAGCATTTTGGAAACTTTCCCAAAATCGAGAGGTGAAGAGACTTCCTCGATCCGAATTGATTTCCAAAGGAACACCATGGAGGGACACTATTCGGGAGATGTATAAGTCTGCTAGCTGGCTAGCGGTTATACTCTCACGAACAGGTAAGAAATGAGCTACTTTGGAAAGACGATCGACCACGAGGAAAATAGCATTATTCCCCCTTTTGGTCCTGGGAAAACCGGTGATGAAATCCATACCAATTTTATCCCATTTCCATTTAGGAATAGCTAAGGGTTGAAGGGTGCCAGCAGGCCGTTGATGCTCTGCTTTTACTCGACGACAGACGTCGCAATTAGCAATATACTGAGCGCTTTCTCTCTTCATCCTAGTCCACCAGAACCTCTGGCGTAGGTCCTGATACATCTTAGTACTACCGGGATGAATGGTGAGAGGGGATTCATGAGCTTCCTTAAGGATCAATCGCCTCAGGTTGCGCACCTTGGGAACCACTAGTCGATTCCCGAAGTATACGACTCCTTGATCATTAACGGAGAAGCAATTCGCAATTCCTTTCTGAATGTTCCTCTTGATGCGGGAGATTCCCGGATCTACCTTCTGTGCTTTGATAATTTGATCCGTAAGGGTAGGTTTTGCCACCAAGGTGGAGAGAAAACCTTGAGGTACAATGTGAAGGTTAAGCTTCCGAAATTCCTCATGGAGAAGCGGTTGACTTTGTTGTAACATCAGGTTGTTACAATAAGATTTACGACTTAGCGCATCAGCCATGACGTTGGCTTTCCCTGGGGTGTAGGTTATTCCTAAGTCGAAGTCTGTGATCAATTCAACCCAACGTCTTTGCCTAAGATTCAGATCCGGTTGGGTGAAGATGTACTTCAGACTTTGGTGATCAGTGAATATTTCGCAACGATTACCGAGGAGGTAATGTCGCCAGGTCTTAAGTGCATAGACTACGGCTGCAAGTTCTAAATCATGAGTAGGATAATTCTCCTCATGTGGGTGCAATTGCCGTGAAGCGTAAGCAATTACGTGTCGATCTTGCATAAGAATGCAACCTAGTCCTTGTCGCGAGGCGTCGCAGTAGATAACAAAGTCCTTGGAGAAGTCTGGCGGTACCAGCACGGGAGCAGAAGTCAGGCGTCTTTTCAGTTCCTGAAAGCTGTGCTCACATTGTGGAGTCCATTCGAACTTCTTATCTTTCTTGAGGAGTTCGGTTAGAGGTTTAGCAACTTTGGAGAAGTTCTCGACAAAGCGACGACAATAGCTCGCTAAGCCCAGAAAACTTCGAACTTGCTTAACCGATTCAGGTGGAGTCCAATCAAGGACGGCTTGAACTCGCTCAGGGTTAACAGCAATACCTTTACCAGATATTACATGACCCAGATAGGTCACTTCTGACAACCAGAATTCACACTTAGAGAATTTGGCATAAAGGCGATGCTCTCGAAGTTTCTTCAACACTAGCCTTAGATGTTCGGCATGTTCTTCCTTGTTCTTGGAGTAGATGAGTATATCATCGAGATAAACTACGACGAATTTATCCAAATACTCCATGAAGATTGAGTTCATTAACCGAGAAAAGGTGGCTGGAGCGTTGGTTAAACCGAAAGACATTACGGTGTACTCGTATTGGCCATAACGAGTAACAAAGGCCGTTTTAGGAATGTCCCCGTTTCTGATTTTGATTTGATGGTAGCCCAACCTCAAATCCATCTTGGAGAAGACTGAGGATCCAGCGAGCTGATCATACAGATCGTTGATCCTAGGAAGTGGATATTTGTTTTTGATTGTGACCAAATTGACAGGTCGGTAATCAACAACCATCCGGTCCGTACCATCCTTCTTCTTGACGAATAGGACGGGGCAAGCCCACGGAGATGAACTAGGTCGGATGAAACCCTTTTTCAAGGAATCATCGAGTTGTTTCTTAAGCTCGGCTAGTTCTAGGGGTGCCATCTTATAAGGTCTTCTAGCAATCGGAACGGTTCTTGGAATGAGGTCTATTACGAACTCAACATCCCTGTCAGGTGGAATACCTGGCAATTCCTCTGGAAAGACATCCGGGAAGTCATGGACTACCGGAACGTCCTCAAGATCTGGCAAAGGGCTGGCGTTAAGAGAATATAGTTGTCGCTTGGCTATTCGAGTCAAAACATTGACTATCTTGCCCGAAGGGTGGGTGAGTTGAACAGTCCTAGAGAAGCAATCAATTTTGGCATGATGAGCTGACATCCAGTCCATACCCAAAATGATATTAATATCTGAAGATTTAAGGGCTATCAAAGATGCGAGGAAAACAAGTCTATCGACTTGGATTTCATTTCCATGGCTTACTCTAGAAGTTTGCCATTTGGATCCCGGAGTTTGAATTACCATAGAGGATGGCAAGTCACAGAATGCAACGTTATGCAAACGAGCATAATTTTCAGATATAAAAGAATGAGAGGCTCCTGTATCGAAAAGAACAGATGTCGGGTGGCAATTAACAAGAAGCGTACCGAGAACGACGTTGGGATCTTCTTGAGCTTCTTCGGCAGAGATACAGTTGACATGGCCACGTGAAGCGGTGACCGGTTTAGCATGAAACACTTTTCCTGTCGGCTTGCCACGGCCAACAGCTTTAGCAGATTGATTGGGGTTGGTCTGGGGACACTCACACATATAGTGACCAGATTCCCCACACTTGAAACAAGTCACGGAACTGGTACGTGGAGGAGCATTATTGGTTGGACCCCCATAGGGCTTGGCCGGTGCAGACTGTTGAACGGGGCGAGGCGCCTGGAAAGATGGCCTCGGTGTGAACCTGGGTGGCAGGGCGGTGTTGGGTACCCACACGCGGCGCTTCTGAGGACCAGCACCGGATGAGGAACCCATGTCACGTCCATGCTTGCGTGTTGCGTCGTAGTCAGTCTGACCAGTTTCAGCACTGATGGCTTTGTTGACAAGTTTCGAAAAAGATGTGCACTCATGCAGACGGAGGTCGCGGCGAAGCTCAGGACTAAGGCCCTTGCGGAACCTTGCTTGCTTCTTGGCGTCAGTAGAAACTTCCTCGGTTGCATATCGTGCAAGATTACCAAACTCCCTGCTATAGACATCCACAGAAAGTCGGCCTTGGGTGAAATTGCAAAATTCTTCACGCTTACGGTCCATGAGACCCTCCGGAATGTGATGTTCACGGAAAGCCTCACTGAACTCAGACCAAGTTGTGACATGGCCTGCTGGGCGCATAGCTCCATAATTCTCCCACCATAGACTGGCGGGGCCTTCAAGATGATATGCGGCAAAGGTGACCTAGTCAGCCTCCGCTACCAGCGCGGAACGCAGCTTGTGAGAGATACTGCGAAGCCAGTCATCAGCGTCGAGAGGCTCGACGGAGTGGTGGAACGTGGGTGGATGCAATTTGATAAAATCACTGAGTGACACCACGTTAGCCCTCTGATGGTGTGCTGTATTCTGTTCAATACGCTCCAACAAACGGTTTGTCTCCCGCTTGTTTCTCTCGGCTTCCATCATCACCTCGGCTAGTGAAGGAGGATGAGGCAGAGTTTCATTTCTGGCTTCACTGCCTTCGGCCTGCTCTTGGGAAGCAGGGTTAGCGCGCGTGTTGACCATCCTAGGTAAACAAGACAATGATTTAGTCAGGATGGTAAAATTCTGACATAGGGTACATAATGTAAGGAATAACTCGGAATGCAAGATGATCATCCGTATGACATGGTAGATACAGAAACTGCTTCTTTATTCCATTGTCATACACACCATACAGGTTTAGTACAAGACCAAGCAAGTACTAATACGGTGAAAAGAGGATTACATCTCATCGGAGGCATCTCAAGCTCCTATACATTATTTTTCTACATCTCCGGAAGGAGTACAAACTAGGTCATATCCCACGAGTCACGCGGGACGATAGATGACACAGCTAGTGCGAACTAGTGATGCTACCCCCTAACTCAGACCGATCCGTAGTAGTCCTCGTAGAAGTCACCTCCATAGCCTGGAAGTTCAACATGATCATCCGGAAACAGACGGTCTCGCGGAGCTTGTGGACCATAGGGGCTAGGATGAGGCCTTGGACCAACAAACGGTGGCCTGCGGGGACCGCGAGGTGGGGTGATGCCTCCTACATCACGCCAAACCATCACGTCCGGCAGAGCAGATCTCACAGGATAGAGATCGCGCATATCTGAATATCCAGCTTGCACCGCCGGTGCGAACTGAGTCAAAGTGGCCCAGTGGTCAGCACGGGTATTGAAGAGCTCTAACCTTAAGGCCCGATTTTCACGGTCCTTATCCTCGAGCATCTCAGCAGTGGTGCGAGTCCGTGAATCCTCCTGAGTGGAGTCAGCATAGATAGCCTGGAGATATCCTTGTGCTCCCGGAAGTGATCCTGGCATATACCGGAAATCAGAGTCCCGAAACAGACCAGATCTGACTCGCATAATGGTCATCATAGAGTAGGCGGCGTCCTGCACAGCCATCTCAATAGTAACCCCGAGTCCATAGGAGCAGTGAAGAGGCTCAGTGGATCCAGGATAAGATGGAAATATCCTGACAGTGCAGAGATACTGGATTTGGTTAAAGTCTCGGAATTGCTCTTCGACCGTGTACTCAGGATACCAGCGATATCCAGCCTCAGTCATTACCCTGACCAACTTAGCAGTATGGCCGGGTACATCTAGGCATCGAGTCAGGCGAACCACTTGATTGAGGTCGCGAGTGGCCATCTGAAAGCATAATCATAATGCAAAGGCATTAGAATTTCTAGCAAAATTTCGGCAGCATAACAGCTGTAAATGCTCAAAAAGGATATTGAGACATTTGACAAAGGATTTCGTACACACTCAACATCATCATATCAAGTTCTGGAACCATTCCATCAACATAATGTGGTAGTAGAACTGAACTAGGCTGATAACCATCAAACTCATAAGGTACTACTGATCAGTAACACGTGATCCTGATAGAGAGAACAGATCCTAATTCCTTAACCCCCGGTGGAAGAATGGACTGACTTAGATCAGAAAGTCATAAGGTATAAGGAGTAAAAAGAGCCTTACGTTCCAACCCACAAACAATTCCCCTACATATAACTAAAGAATTTCTAGACTCAACATCGACCAGTTTGGCTTGGAGAACCTACAGGCAGGCCGGCTCTGATGCCAACGCTGTCAGGACCCCGACTCGATGTCACATCGATCTAGCTGGTAACACCTCATATCACTTTGCGGCCTCACGCACGGTAACCCCACGGGTGTCGCCTTACCTTTGCCCGGGACCGTTTGCGCCTTTTGGCTCGCGTATATGATAGTGTCGCTAGCATCCATATGATAAAGAGCCCGGGCTGACATGACTAGTCGTAAACCCAAAGTGGCACAGACTTACAGGGACAGGCATCCATGACCCAGCTTCGAACGTGTCGGTCATCAGCAAGTGGGTCCGGGCTGTAGCACTGGGCTAGCAGGACTCCGGTAAACCGGGCTGTAGCGGGCTAACAGGACTCCGGTACTCAAAGCGTGACATTTCCCCGAAGGGACAGACACAGGAACGAAGAAGGACACATGCCGGCCAGCCTAAGTGTTCCAGAGCAGTAGCAAGCTACCATGGCTCATCGGTAACACTAGGAGACATTTCCCGGTAAGAGAGGCTACTAAAGATAAACAACTAGATAGTCAGACCCCACACATACCAAGCATTTCAATCATACACACAATATGCTCGATATGTGCAAATACAACGAAGCATCACAACATGACTCTATGACACAAGTACTTTATTTAAGGCTCAGGGAGCCATACATATCATACACACAAAGGTACGGGTCTCACGACCCAACATACAAGTCATACAATCATACAGGCCAGCAGCGGAAGTACTTTGTCTGGGTACAGACAACTAGTAAAATAAAATAGGCTTGGAAGCCTAACTATACTACGTGGTCCATCACAAGCTCAGGGTCACCACCTGGGTCCTTAGCCTACTCGTTGATGTCAACGTCTACATAGAACCCATCAGAAGGGGTTGCAGCGTCTTCTGTAAAAATGTAGATTATAGCAACATGAGTACAAAAGTACTCAGCAAGACTTACATCAGATCCTACATACATGCATAGTATCAAGAAGGGTTGGTGGAGTTATTGCAGCAAGTTAGCTTTGACTCTTGGCTAGACTATCCTACGATACTCCAACTTGAAATAGTTTTGCGCACACGAGTCCACTATTCACCACTTCAATACACTACCGAGGATCCACCTCCGTCTTCCTACGGAAGAGCCATCCTCGGCACTCACACTTATCTTGAGGCTTTTAATAGTATCCATTTACTTGTCTATGAACTGTATAGGCAACCAAGTAGTCCTTTACCGCGGACGCGGCTATTCGAATAGATCATATTAACCCTGCAGGGGGTACTTCTTCATACACGCTCTCACCACTTACCGTCGTTTACACGACATGTACTCGGCAACCTTCAAGCGGAAGCCCAACGTGGGTGTCGGCCACGACCTACCTAATCACCTAAGCCTCCAGTCCAGGTTTATCGCCTATTCAGGTTCCATCCGCAGGGAGTCCGGCCGAGGTTTCCCATACGGCCCCGAACGATGTGAACAGGGTTCCCGAGATACCTAACGGGTATTCGGTACACCGTGCCACGTACCTACCGCATCACAGCCCACCCCTACGGTCAGCGCTGTCCACGGCCTCCAGTAGGCTACAAACACCAGAAACTACTTGCAACTCCTGGACGGAGAACTAGGGTGAATAAGAAGTCGAGAGGGTCCATTGGTTTCGGGCCCAATGCATGGTAGTAGCTGATTCTTAAATCACACATACAGATCTCAGTGCTTAAGGTCGGCTTCAATGAAACAACCCACCATGTACTCCTACATGGCCTCTCGTCGATACCTTTACCAAATCGTGTTCACCACACCACTCTCATTACCGACATAATCATTTCACTCTAGCCCATCCCCAGATGAACCAGACCTGACACACTTCTAAGCATAGCAGGCATAGCAAGGTAGGAACAACACATACATATGGCTCAATCAACTCCTACACATGCTAGTGGGTTTCATCTAGTTACTATGGCAATGACAGGTCATGCAGAGGAAATGGGTTCAACTACCGTAGCACACAGCAGTTTGAATCGCGTTGTCTTAATGCGGTAAAAGAGAGCAGGAGCGAGAACATGGGATTGTATCGATATGATCAAATGGTTGGTTGCTTGCCTGATGGTTCGTTGCACGGATACGGTTCTTCGCTAGGGTAAACAGGGTACTCCTCGGGAACAGATCCTGTCGCAAAGGACATCGATACACAAACATTACCAAACAATATGCAACAATAAGATGCATGCATGAAACATGGCAATATGAGTGTGTTGGGCTAATGCAACTAAAACCAGAAGTGTTTGAACAAATTTGAATCAAAGATTCAAATTTCAAATTCAAATATGGCCTTTTAAAGTGCTTTTCCTTGTTCTGATTAAAACATCAATTTAACTTGTTTGATCATGCATGAAAATAGTACAGATGGATAGATTGGATTTTTCTGATCATTCTTCATATATAATTTGTCCAATTTGGAGTTACAGAATAAAAGTTATGAATTTTTGAACTTTAAATAATATTCTGGAATTTCCTGATTTAATTTAAATCCAGAAATTCAATTACTGCGTCAGCCTGACGTCACAGTGGCATCAGCAGGTCAACAGAGCTGGCTCGGGTCAAACCTGACGTGTGGGGTCCACACGTCAGTGACACAGGGCTAATCCCGCGTTGACCCGGGCTGGTTAGCTTTGACTAGGCCCTGGGGCCCACTTGTCAGCGTCAGTAGGTGGGGGGGTTAGTGGCTAATTAACTCGGCCACGTCAGCTCGCCGGAGTTCTGGCCGGCGGCGACCATCAGCGCGGCGGCGAGAGTGGTTTTGGTCGTTTCGGCCACCAAATGGACCGCGGAGGCCACCGGAATGGAGCTGAGGACAACCCGCAGCTCTTGGCGGAGCCCGTTGGGGTCGGGGTGGCCGGAGTCGACGTCGGCGAGCTCGGCTGCGGCGGCCGGGGTTCGGTCGTGCACGGGAACGGTGTTGCAGGGCGTTAGGGGGGGTGTTGGAGCGTGCTACGTGCTCCTAGTGAGATGTGGAGCACGATGGCGTGCTCGGTTGGGCGCTACGGCGATCGTGGTCACGACGGCGACATCGCCGGCGGCGTGAAGCTCTCGGCCGAGGTGGGGCTAGGGCCTAGGGGTCGGGAGAGAGCAGGGGAGAAGGGGGAAACGCTCCGGGGGCTCACCGCGGTTGCAGTGGGCGTCGAAGCGGGCTCGGGGACGCGTCGGAGACGACGAATTTGACGGCGACGATGATCGGAGCCCGAAGAGGGGAACGGCGACGTGGCGGCGATGCAGGGCTTCCGGGGACCCGTGGAGCGGTGGGGAGGAAGAGGGAGTCGAGGCGGAGCTTCTGAGCTTGTCGGGGGAGCGAGGGGTGGTCGGAGACGGTGGCTAAGGCGAACGGCGGCGACGGTGAGCTTCGGCCGTGAGAGAGAGAGGGTGAGGGAGAGCCGGGGGAGGGTGAATGGGGTGTCGGCGAGGTCGGGGCGACGACCAGAAGACGATCCACGCGGCGCAACGGCGACCAGGGCGATGCAGAGAGGCTGGGTGGTGCGTGGCGAGCTCGGGCGCGCCATGCTCACCTCCCTGCCTGCTCTGGCGAGGGGAAGCAGCTGGCTCGCACGGGCCAGCATAGTGCTGGGCCGGCTGGGCTGGGCCGCACAGGGAGGAGCCCAGGTAAGCTTCTCCCTTTATTTATTTTCTGTTTTCTGTTTTTATTTAATATATCTGCAACTTTGTTGAATTAAATAAAATACCTAGGCAACTCCAAAAATCACCAAACTACTCCTGGTCCAAAGTTGGATTATTTCCAACATGAAACATTTTAGTTTGGAGATATTTGAGCATTTAAATATTTTATATTATTTTAAATGCCCAAATTCAAATAGCTATGATTTAATTCAAAACCCTAGGATGGCCTAGAAAAATGTGCACCACTTTTGGCAGAGGTTCTGAACCAAGGCAAAAATGATGGGCATTTTAGAAGGGCATTTCAGGTTCATTGAAAATTATTTTAGTAAACCCTAGTTGGTTTCAGAGGGGACTGGGGGTTCTGTCATCCCCATTTCAAGTTTCTGATGAATGAGTAAACATGATGCAACACTCTAATGCATGACTAGCTAGGGTGTGACAAAGAGGTAGAGGATTACATGCCTCCCTCCAGAGACGAGGCAAGCCTCGACGACGACGAATTCGTCGTACCTGAGGATCCCGTCGAACAAGAGCGTTTTAAATGCAGGCTTATGGCCACGGCAAACAGCCTCAAGAAAAAGCAGCAACAGCTTAGAGCTGATCAAGATCTGCTAGCCGACAGATGGACTGAAGTCCTTGCGGCCGAAGAGCATGAGCTCGAACGCCCCTCCAAAAGCTACCCTAAACACAAGCTGCTCCCCTGATTAGAGGAGGAGGCATATGAACCTGCATCACCAGCGGACAATACGGCTGACCGACCACCCCGTGGCCACGACAGAGAGGCCTCTAGGCCCTCCACTAGAACCGTACCCCGGCATCGCTCGAAAAACAAAAGGCCACAGGGGAACGCTCTGGACTTGCGAGATATATTGGAGGATAAGGCAAGACAATCAAGATCGATCTATGGATCGCGTGGGTGCCCCATGATACGTGACAACAACCATCGCGCCGGACACAGCAAGTCCGGCCGGGCCGAACACAGTAGACAGAGCTCTTTTGAGCTTCTCGTGATATAGCCCAATACAGAGGCCCCGCACACCCACTATGCTTCATAGATGAAGTAATGGATCATCAAATCCCCGAAGGGTTTAAACCCGTGAATATTGAATCTTATGATGGCACAACAGACCCCGTGGTTTGGATCGAAGACTATCTCCTTCATATCCATATGGCCCACGGTGATGATCTTCACGCCATCAAATACCTCCCACTCAAGCTTAAAGGACCAGCTCGGCATTGTCTTAACAGCTTGCCAGCAGAATCAATTGGGTGTTGGGAGGACCTGGAAGCCGCATTCCTTGATAACTTCCAGGGCACCTATGTGCGACCACAAGACGCTGACGACCTAAGCCATATAATTTAGCAGATAGATGAATCGGCCAGACAATTCTGGACACGGTTCTTAACTAAGAAAAATCAAATCGTTGACTGTCCGGATGCGGAGGCCCTCGCGGCCTTCAAACATAACATCCGCGATGAGTGGCTTGCCCGACACCTGGGACAGGAAAAGCCAAAATCCATGGCAGCCCTCACATCACTCATGACCCGCTTCTGCGCGGGAGAGGACAGCTGGCTAGCCCGCAGCAACAACCTCAGCAAAAATTCTGACAGTCCAGATATCAAGGACCGCAATGGCAGGCCGCGTCGCAACAAGAACAAACGCCGCATTAATGGAGACAATAGTGAGGATACGGCAGTCAATGCCGGATTCAAAGGCTCTAAACCCGGTCAGTGGAAAAAGCCATTCAAAAGAACTACTCTGGGTCCGTCCAATTTGGACCGAATACTCGATCGCTCGTGCCAGATACACGGCACCCCCGAAAAGCCAGCTAACCACACCAACAGGGACTATTGGGTATTCAAGCAGGCAGGCAAGCTAATTGCCGAAAACAACGACAAGGGGCTGCATAGTGATGACGAGGAAGAGACCCAACCGCCAAACAATAGAGGATAGAAGGGTTTCCCCCCACAAGTGCGGACGGTGAACATGATATACGCAACCCACATACCCAAAAGGGAGCGGAAGCGTGCACTCAGGGATGTATACGCAATGGAGCCAGTCGCCCCGAAGTTCAACCCATGGTCCTCCTGCCCGATCACCTTTGATTGAAGGGACCACCCCACCAGCATCCGCCACGGCGGATTCGTTGCGTTGGTTTTAGACCCAATCGTCGATGGATTTCACCTCACCAAAGTCCTGATGGACGGCGACAGCAGCCTGAACCTGCTTTATCAGGATACAGTGCACAAAATGGGCATAGACCCCTCAAGGATTAAACCTACAAAGACGATCTTTAAAGGCGTCATACCAGGTGTAGAGGCCAATTGTACGGGCTCAGTTACACTGGAAGTGGTCTTCGGATCCCCGGATAACTTCCGAAACAAGGAGTTAATCTTTGACATAGTTCCGTTCCGCAGCGGCTATCATGCTCTGGTCGGACGTACCGCGTTTGCAAAGTTCAACGCGGTGCTGCACTATGCATACCTCAAGCTCAAGATGCCAAGCCCTTGAGGAGTCATCACGGTCAACGGAAACACTGAATGCTCTCTCCGAACGGAGGAACATACATCGGCTCTCGCGGCAGAAGTACAGTGCAGCCTCTTAAGGCAATTCTCGAGTCCGGCCGTTAAGCGACCGGACACGGATAAATGCGCCCGGAGTAACCTACAACAAGACCACCTGGCACGTTCCGAGCACGCGTAGCAATGCGGCCCCAACCCCAGCCCCTGCAAAATTTCAAGACTGGTCCTTTGCGTACATCATTATGCTCTGGAGATACCATGGGCATAGGGGGAGGGGCACGACCACGATAGGCCCAGAATGCGTCTTAACCACACCAGGGGTTCCCAAGAGTGTCGTTCTTTTTTTTCTCTTTTTCTTTTTTTTACCCACAGGACTCCGTTCATCAGAGGCCCTGTCCGGCAGTAGACCTGCCGAACTCACGATGCAACAGCCAAGGAAGGAGAAAGGCTATGACGAATATCCAGGTGGTCTCCATTACGAGCATTAAATCTGTTTTATACACCATTCCATAGCCTACCCCTGGAGGGGGACATGTTTAATAGTCCCATCCCTTGCTTATCGCACCATTTGTATCGTTCTGCATTCACAGCAGTATTTCTTGAATAAACAATGCAACACCTTTTTGCTTATCATTGCATTTCTTTCTTATACATACGTTCATTTATGACATGTTGCATCCGTATACTTTGTTACGGCTAAATACACCAGGGGCTTATGTTTCCCACATCATGGTGTGATAAGTCCGAACACTTTCACAAGTGCGGCACCCCGAACTAATAGCATTATATGCATCGGCTCCGAATCATGTCTTGGGTCAATAGTTGGGTTTGCCCGGCTCCCATGTTTTGGTACCTTACGTTCCGTTGTATCGGCTAAGGTAGCACTAGGAGAACCACTGCGATTGCGCCCCAGTTGAGCTGGGTGAGCACCTCAGTGGAGAAAGCTAAAATTGACCGTCATGATGAGGCGAGAGCCGGTCGCTGTTCGAGAGGTTTTTTTTGAGTCCCTAAAGACTTATGCCTCTTAGAGCGAGGAACCAGCTTTGTCCAGCCCAGGCGTGGATAGCGCCCCAAATTCGGCCTTCCGAACACTAGGGGCTTCGCCGAAATTTAAAATTATACAATTCTATGGCTAAGTGAGAGTGTTCAAGCATTATAAGTCCGGTTGCCTCGTTCGTTGTGTTGAGCGCCTCCTGAGATGGACCCAAACATGGGAACAAGAGTGCTCAAATTTATCCCGAACACCCCAGCACTCGCGGCATGGGGGCTGAAGCCGACGACTTGCCATCTCTCAGATTTGATAAACGGCCGCACAGAAGGTAATATTTTAAATTAACAAGCATTGCTTAGCGCATATGAACAAAGTTTCCAGCGCACAGGATAACAAAATGCGAGTCTACTCAAATATTACATCTTTGGAGCACTCACCCGCAATAATGCGGGCACCCTTCAGGACACTTTTATAATACATCTCGGGCGTGCGATACTCCTTGCCCGGTGGTGGCGCGTCTGTCACAAGCTTCTCAGCATCCATCTTGCCCCATTGCACCTTTGCACGGGCAAGAGCTGTCACGACCGGCTTTTCAATAAAATGATTATTGATAAAACCGATCTTTTAAACCCAGTATAGGAAAAGTCATCCTTTCTGGAAGATAAAGCTTGATAAACAGAGAACCAGTAGCATCAAATATATTACAGGATTGAGCTGAGGCTGCTCCATAGTTTATTACAAACCCGCCAATATCTTACATAAGAGCGGTTAAGTCACGGGGGTGGATTGGCATGCTAATAGCTCGAGGAAAAACGGTGGTGGATAACTTGACTTCTACTGGCAGTACATCAAGCGTCGAGATGAGGCTTGGTGAATTTATTCGGGGTTGCGGAAGCGGATAATACAATGACCAAAACAGGATCGCACGGGACTGACTGGGACTCCTCTAGGCGTCGGACTCGCTATCAAATTCTTCGTCCATGAGATCGCCTTCATCAACATCTGGCCAAATCAACAAGCCAGGTGAGTACTCGGAAGTACTCGCAAGACAGTTCGGACAAAAGATATAATCAATGAATGCATGAATGCGTCATGATCGAGGATGATGCTCATAAAATAACGATAATATTACAGTACATGAAGAATAAAATAAATAACTGAAAACCGATCGGGTGTCTGAAGCGACGCATCGAAAGGTAAATAAATAAATGCATGCCGCAGTCGGGCGTCTAAGCGACACCACATAAAGGGCTTAAAAGAAATACCACAGTCGGACATCTGCGCGACATCACAGACAGGGCTTAAAAGAAATGCCACCGTCGGACGTCTGAGCGATATCACAGACAGGGCTTTAAGAGAAATGCCACCATCGGACGTCTGAGCGACATCACAGACAGGGCTTTAAAAGAAATGCCACCATCGGACGTCTGAGCAACATCACA
>NC_057804.1:238714767-238716565 GCF_018294505.1 Triticum aestivum
ATAAATGCCACCGTCGGACGTCTGAGCGACATCACAGACAGGGCTTAAAAAGAAATGCCACCGTCGGACGTCTGAGCGACATCACATACAGGGCTTTAAAAGAAATGCCACCGTCGGACGTCTGAGCGACATCACAGACAGGTCCTATAATAAATGTAAATAACAAGATTAGTCCATCCACAAGAATAATCTTTTAACCGGATTTATCACACATAAATCCCACCGTGTTTTTGTCACTGAGGTTGATACCTGACAAGATAAGATGAATATAGTACTTGAACAAAGCACAAGATAATTGAAGGATTTGAGACTCTGCAGAGTTTGGATGAACTGACCACAGCTAACGGATTTCCGTAGTCACGAAGGACTAGTTCCGTTTATGGTATTTCAGTAGAAACACATTTAACTAGTACACACCCATTTCACCTCACGATACCAGGAATCACCCTGGACAACGTCCAAGAAAAACTTTGAGACGGGGAGGCCACAACCTCGAATAGCATAGGATCAAATTTCTATACGCGCGCTCTAAGGGTTGCCCCCCTCTCGGTCCCAACCGGAAACACCCATGCCCCTTGACCGGATGACGGGCTTTAATCCAGGGCCATGGAACCCTCATCCCGGCCTCTCCACTAGGTGTGTACCAGGAAAACGGTTGCAACTTACTATGCCATATCCCTTGCGGAAAACAAGTGGCAGCACATGAAGAAAGTGAAAGGAATATGATTTGATCATGTTGACACTGCTGTCAAAGGACTGGCCTAAACCTGGCATGTCACAACACTGCCATCTTATCCATCCTCACGCCAACACATGGCTATGCAAATATGTATCCAACAACATAATGCTTACCGAGACTTACTTTCCGATTATATATATGAAATATAACATTAATAGTTGTTCATAAACATGCCATGAACATACAAAAATGCAAACACGCAACAACACTCATCATATCAAGAGTTCAAACATTCTTGCCTGGTTCAGAGTAGTCGGAGCCTAACTATGCGAGGTTTGTAGCTCCGTCACCTCCTTCGGTATCTACGGTATAAGAAAAGATACGCACGCAACGTAAATGCCGTGAGTGTACAGAAAAGTGTTCCAAATATTTTTCAAATAAATATGATAAAAAACTAGAAAAAATTTGAAGAGGACAAAAAAAGAATCGCTCAAAAATTCCTTTTTGTTAAAAAGTTATAAGTGTTTTAACCCAAGGACTCATCTGTACTGAAATAGAAAACTTCCAGGGGGTTCTGCGGAAAAGTACATATAACATTTCGTTTAAAAACGGCTGAGAGACTGACAGGTGGGCTCCACCCGTAAGGTTTGAATTTTCAAACAAGGGAAAACAGAGCGCGACGGCGCCGAGAGGCGCGGTGGTCGCCGGTGGTGATCCACGGCGAGGTAAAGTGATCGGGGTGTACCTATGTGTTCAGGGTGCCATTCCGCGTCGGTGGGAGGTGGTGGTGGTCGCCGGCCAGTACCACGTCGGTGGTGACGCTTGCTCCGGTGGACGGCGGTTCGGGTGGTCATTGATCTCGCCGGAGAGAGCTGCCAGGCCAAAATTGAGCTGGGGGTTATCTTACTAGAGGTGGTACGAGGCTATGGTCGAAACTAGGGCGGCGGAGGGGTTCTCACCGGAGAGAACGAAGCCGGAGCCCAAGGCGGATGGAGGTGGCCGGAGTCGAGGAGGAAAGGCCCCTCGAGGCTCGTTCAGTGGCCGGGCAGGGTCTGGTGTGGTGGTGGAGTCGTGCGGAGGCGAGCGCAAGCTCGGGGTGCTATATATAGCCGCCCCGAG